>NC_091313.1:15943247-15973247 GCF_038502225.1 Cherax quadricarinatus
GTCTTGGTCTGTGTTTTGATGGATATCTGGATCTGGCGCGATCCGACATTTTCATGTGCTATTGACGCAAAGGAATTACTTGAAACAGTAGGTGTTTATGTGTCTTCGTATCTTTCTGGTGCGGTCAAACGCGTTTTTTTATCCCTTGCAGCAGTTTTAGATATACTTTTGTGTTTGAATGTGTCTTGTTCACTGTTAGACTTGGTGCGGTAACGCCGTCTTCGTTCACTGTGACATGTGGTGGTATATCTGTCCCAGTCAACTGTGACAGACTGTTCACTTTATCTAAAATGCAACATGTCTCTTTCTGTTAGAGTAGTGACCTGACACAATCCTCTTCCATCAATATAGAAATGCTGAAATGGCTTAACATGTCTCTACCTCAGGTTAAAAAAAAAAAACTGTTCCCATGTCCGTAAGCAATAAATTATCCGTCATTGTGAAATACTGTGTCGTTGTTCCACATTTTCCTTGTCCCCAATGTGTCCTGCTGGTACTTGTTATCCTGTGTCACACAGGGTCATTCATCGTATGGCCTTCCACCCATGTTATTGTCAGCCTTCACCCAAGCAACCCCCAACATCCCCCACCAAACCCGGACTTCCCTTCCCAACAGCCAACCTTTCCCTGCTAGCCTCCCTCCCCCCTATTTACCAACTAACAACCCCCTCACTACCCCCGCCATACCATCGCTCTTGCTACCCCAGTCCTCTTCATTTGTATGAAAGGAGCGATAGCACTTCATTGCGGAAAATCTATATACTGCTTCTAGTCACTCATTCCTTAGGGAAATATGCAGAGAGAGAGAGAGAGAGAGAGAGAGAGAGAGAGACAGACAGACAGACAGACAGACAGACAGACAGACAGACAGACAGACAGACAGAGACAGAGACAGAGACAGAGACAGAGACAGAGAAATGCAATAAAGTCAGTTGACAGGTGAAATCGCTGGTCCACACCTGGCCCCAACTTCATTCTGCTCCCTGTTTGTGTCTCATAACAATAAAAAGACTTTCAAATGAACTGAGGTAGGTGACAGCTCTTAGCTTGTAAATATAGGCAGGAACTCTTAACCAACCCTGGAAAAACCCATGCGTAAAGGAAAGAGAGACAGAGAGAGAGAGAGAGGAAGAATTTTCATGAGAAGATTCGTGTTTTTATAAGAGAATTTTCATGACAATATTGGTATTTTTATGAGAGAATTTTCATAAGAGTACTGGCGTCATTTTTTATCAACTACATTTTGCTGTGCAAGAGCAAAAATATATACAGCATGAGGTGGTAGAGGTGGAATATTCAAACAGTTTCAGCGAGAAATCCAAATATTCTTTATCGGCGACATTTATATCTTCTCCGAGGCTGTGAGACCCCACAATATACACTGGAGGTGGACTCTAAATTGCAAACGTTCATATACGTATTTAAAGTATTAAAATTATCCAAATATTTATTACAAATAGTAGGCCAGAGGAGCTCTATGGAGGAGGAAGTGAGCTCTAGGGTTGTCAAGATATAGAGCTATATGGGAAAGAGAGAGAGCTGTGTTTTAAGTGGATTGTAGGGAAGGGAGGTCTATTGAAAAGTGGAGGGGAAGGGGTTAAGTTGTTACAAAGCAGGAAAGCAGCTGAGCTATTTAATGTTTCAAGCAAATCCTTGGTAATTTTATTAATTCCTAGCCAACTTTAAAAAATTTTCAGGTATTTAAATTTCTCTTTACGAATACGAATTTGATATTGTAACTAATTTACCGTCTTAGATATCATAATCGCAATTCATAAAAGAATTCAGACGAAAGTTGCAGTCAAGATCAGTATTCCGGTCTATGGTAAAGGCTGTAAACCACACTAAATTTTATCCAAAGGGAAAACTCTTCCAACTTTTTAGGCCGAAAAATGGGTTCCTGGCCTCTTCGTCAAGCACTCAGGTCACTCAGATCCAGCCACGAAGGAAGGGTGACACAGCAGTGAAAAGGGAGGAAGGAAACTCAAAGGTTGTTGGGGGAATAGGGATTTTGAAGTGGCGGCAAAGAAATGAGAAACGAGGGAGCCCGAAGGTTGTCAAGGGTAGAATTTTTAAGGCAGCTAGAATTCTAAGAAAAAGAGGAGGGAGCGCTAAGGTAGAGGAGTCAAATACCATTAAAGATAACAATAGGAGGAACAGAGCCCTAAGGTAGAAGAGGCAGGGGCCATTAAATTACAGGTTGAGGCAGAGAGGTGCGAAGGAGCACTAAGCGGTAATAGCACGAGCAATTAGCTATTAGTGTCATTACGATCAAGATTCATTAAAAGATAATAACACTAATGATTACGGTGTATGTGTATTCAAGCAAGGTTTGCTTACATGTTCATGATTCATTATTTCTAACATTTTTTTATTTATTTATTTATTATTATTATTATTATTATTATTATTATTATTATTATTATTATTATTATTATTATTATTATTATTATTATTATTATTATTATTATTATTATTATTATTATCTCTAGTGTTCAACTTTTTCGTGAATATTTTCATTATCGCTCTTAAGTATGTTTGACACAAGTAATGAAAATATTCCGCTTAACATGACATGACATTGATTTAGGATAAAATCACCAAGGATGATTACATACTATTTTGGCTCCTTTTAACCTTCGGAAATTAGGGTTCTTGGCTTCTCATTTGGGATATCGAAGGCAAACTTCTCCAAGTCTAATTAAAACTCCAGAGAAAAAACGAGCTTTTTTTTTTAAATGTGTTATGCGTGTAAAAAATAATGATATATTTAAACACAAAAGCTTACTTTATTAAATACAGCATTGAAATACAACGAAAGGTTTCCAAGAGAGCTTAGTTAAGTAATGGCCCTGATAATGATCTAAATAGAATAACTAAAGTGTGATGAACACTTATCAATGCTCAATAATAACTCACATGGAGACAGAAACACAGGAGACTGATCTGTATATTTCGACTCCTTTGTGGGATCCTCTATCAGAAGAGGACCCCAGAAGGGGGTCGAAATATACCGATCAATCAACCTCGTATGTTTCTGTCTCCATGCAAGTTATTATTGAGCATTTATAAAAAATAATAATGTTATCTGAAAGCAAGATTGTTTTTCACCTGTCTTTCAAGACGTCCATGTTGAACCAGTGTCGCACGACGGTGGTGCCTTTGTTGAGTTTACTGAATAGAATCGGCGATTGCAGGACAGATGGCCAGAGTGGGTTACATCTGACAACGGAGGGAAGGGTGGCCTATTGTAAAATCTTAGAGCGTGCGTTTACTCAACGCCAAAATTGTTGGAGGATGAGATAGAGGTAGAGTGGGAATTGAGGAGAAGAATGAGTGGGAAGAGGGAGGGAAATTATGAGAACTGGAATGAGATAATTTATAAATGCAGATTGAATGATGAGAACAAAGAGTGGCTGGTTGTGAAGGAGTAAGACAAGGAGACTAATGAGAGGGAAGAAAGAATGGAGAGTGAAGGATAAAATAAGTAGGAGAAGGCACCAAAGATAAGAAATTGATGGACAGAGCTTGAGAAAAGGACAGAACAACCTAGGATTGAGAGAGATTTAACAATGGATGGATGGAATAATTAAGAAATGTATAGTAGAGAACAAAAAATATTTGAGGAAGGACACACATTTTTTTATTAACACATCGGCCGCTTCCCACTGAAGCAGGGTGACACGGAAAAAAAGACTTTCGTCATTCACTCCATGACTATCTTGCCAGAGGCGTGCCTATACTAAAGTTTAAAAACTGCAACAAATCAACATCCCTCCTTCAGAGCGCGGGCACTGTGCTTCCCACCTCCAGGACTCAAGTCTGGCAAACCGGTTTCCGTAAAACCCTTCATAAATGTTACTTTGCTCACACTCCAACAGCACGTCAAGTCATTAAAAAAAATCATCTCCACTCGCTAATACCTAACACGCTCACACATGCTTACTGGAATTCCAAGCCCCTAAAGCACAATACTTCCTTTACCCCGTCCCTCCAACCTTTCCTTGGATGACCCCTACCCTGCCTTCCACTACAGATTTACATGCCATCTAAAGTGTTATGTTTTGTTCCATTCTCTCTAAATGTTCGAGCCACTTGAACAACCTCTCCTCTGCCCTCTACATAATACTTTTAGTAACGCCGTACCTCCTCCTAATTTCCAAACTACCGATTATCTGCATTATATTCACACTACATATTACCCTCAGACACGACGTCTCCACTGCCTCCAGCCGTCTCCTTGTTGCAATATTCACTACCCATGCTTCACACCCATATAAGAGCGTTGATACCACTATACTGTCATACATTTCCTTCTTTGCTTCTATGGATAACGTTGTCTCTACAGACTCCTAAGTACTCTACTCACCTTCTTCCCCTCATCACTTCTGTGATTCGCCTCGTCTTTTATAGAAAAATCTGCTGACAAGTCCACTCCCAAATATTTGAATACATTCACTCCCTCCATACTTCCTCCCTCCAGTCTGACAGTCTTATATCCAGTCTTTACCATTTTTTTTGTTATTCACGTTACCTTGCTTTTTCATATGTTCGCTTTTTATTTCCTTCTTTATACACCCTTTCAAACTTATCCAGCAATCTCTGCAACTTCTCTTCAGAATCTCCTCAAAGCACAGTGTCATCAGCAAAAAAGCAACTGTGACAACTCTCCTTTTCTCTTATACCCACACCTCTTGCCAACACTCTAGAATGCATTTCTCTTTCAACCCCTTCTATAAATATACTAAACAACCATGGTGACATCACGCATCCCTGTCTAAGGCCTACTTTTACTGAGATATAATCTCCCTCTCTCGTACATACTCTAACCTGAGCCTCACTGTCCTCATAAAAATTCTTAACTGCTTTGATTAACCTACCACCTATTCCATACACTTGCAGCATCTGCCACATTGCTCCCTTATCCACCCTTTCATATGCCTTTTCCAGATCTATAATTGCAACGAAGGATGAGGTTAACCATAGAACTGATGAAGGAAAAGAGATGAGTGGTGCATTGAGGTATCTGTGGCGACAAAACACGTTATCCATGGAGGCAAAGAAAGGAATATACGAAAGTATAGTGGTACCAACGCTCTTATATGGGTGTGAAGCTTGGGATGTAAATGCTGCGGGAAGGAGGCGGCTGGAGGCAGTGTAGATGTCCTGTCTAAGGGCAATGTGTGTTGTAAATATTATGCAGAGAATTCCTTGTGTGGAAATTAGGAGGTGTGGAGTTACTAAAAGTATTAGTCAGAGGGCTAAAGAGGGGTTGTTTATGTGGTTTGGTCGTTTAGATAAAATGGAACAAAGGGAGCGTATAAATCTGTAGGGGAAGGAAAGCTTGGTAGAGGTCGTCCTCAGAAAGGTTGGAGGGAGAGGGTAAGGAGGTTTTGTGGGCGAGGGGCTTGTATTTCCAGCAAGCATGCATGAGCGTATTAGACAGGAGTGAATGAAGACGAATGGTTTTTGGGACCTGACGAACTGTTGAAGTGTGAACAGTTTAATGTTTAGTGAAGAGATTCGGGGAAACCAGTTAGCCGGATATGAGTCCTGGAAATGGGAAGTATAATGCCTGCACTTTAAAGGAGAGGTCTGAGATATTGGCAGTTTGGAGTGACTATCTAAACTATCGTATCTGGGCGCCTCTGCAAAGACAGTGATTATGTATGAGTGATGGTAAAAATATTGAATGATAATGAAAGTTTTTTCTTTCTTTTTGCGTTTTTCTTTCTTTTGGGTTACCCAGCCTCGGTGGGAAACGGCCGACATGTTAAGAAAATGATATATGTATGAATGAATGAATGGAAAGATAAATCTATTAATGATAGGGAGAGAGCCAGAATGTACTGAAGATTCAGAGCCACAATTGGAATCTCAATGCAAAGAGGACCAACAGAGATGTTAGGAAGCAATACAATAATATCAGAGAAGTAGAGTCCTGGACCACACTGGAGAACGATACGGCAGACTCAAAGAAAGCATGGATTAAATAATGTTAAAACTCCATATATTGCCAACCGACCGGAGATAAAGAAGCTTGCCTGAGAGTCGAAGTTTCAAAAATTAGTTATAATTACCTAGTTAAATATTCATAAAAAACGAGTAACTAGCCTCTAGTTGAGGGAATTTTAGTAAGTTAAGAGTTGCACAGTTAACAAAACAGGTTCTAGTCCAGTCTTGCTAGTAGCGTTCGGAAATACATTATTACAGAAATACGAACTAATAAAATTCCATGCGAAGCAAAAAAGAGGACATAAGTTCATAATGAATAAAGTAAATTTAAAGGATTTACCTACCATCTTACGTGTGAGGTTCAAACTAGACTGGGAAGTTTCACGATGTCTTGGTAACTATTGCTCGTCGACTTTGAACATAAATTAAAATACGTTAAACAATGCTATAGACGCCGGAGTGTTGATACCAACCGAGGAAAAGTTAATTGGAAACGTAATGATCTATAATTTTTCCCTGAACACTTCACGTCTACTAATGATTCAAAATCTCTACATATTGTGCTACATAAATCTAAATATATACTTATCTGATTTTAATTTAACGTATTTAAAGCTGGGGTTTGTGTAGTTATAACTACCCGTGTAATTATTGTAGCTCGTAAAGAGTGTTGCGCCTTTGACAACTTTGGGAATTGAAGGTGTGGCTTCACGGGCTCGGCTTACAAGCTTCATAGACAATGGGGCCGGAGGGGAGGAGGCGCTCCCTTGACTCCCCTTCAACTTAATGAAGGACCAAGTCAACACAAGCGGCACTGTGACAAGTTCCTGCACCCGGCACGAACCTGCTTCACCTGCCAGCACCTCTCATCAAGGGACACAAACCTATTTAATTGTACCCGTCAAACCTCTTTCTTTTGAAGAGGCAAGACTCATTTTGAAAATCAAATATTCGTCCTCTTGGAACTCTCATGTATAGAAATGAACTTATCTTTTCTCAAGGCTCTAAACTTTCGCAAATGCAGAATCTGGTAGACTTATGTCATGAAGTTCTTATCGTAAGAGTGAACTTGACAAAGGTCACAACGTGACGCATTTTCTTAATAAAATGCTTCTTTTGGATGTTTCCTTCAGTTTTAATTGAGTTCCCGAATATAGTACATTTGAGGGAACTTTAATACTAGTGAAAGGCTTCTGATCCTGATCCTTGATACCAATGAAAGGCTTCTGATCCTGGTCCTTGATAAAATGAAAGGCTTCTGATCCTGATCCTTGATACCACTGAAAGCTCCTGATCCTGATCCTTGATGCTAGTGAAAGGCTCCTGATCCTGCCGGGGCCGGGAGATAGCAACAGCAGCTCCCATCAAGGAAGGGGGGAGTCAATCCACCGAAGCAGAGACCCTCTAGGGTTTTATCCAGCTTACTCACCTATAATAAGTTGTGATCTATGGACAATTTATTTTCCTCGTGATCATTCTTGTTACTCTGAAAACTGACCATGTAAATCAGTTCGGTTTTTAGATCATATTAAGGCATTGTTTCATTTCAAACAAGTGTGAGATGGTATAATGTACCATCATACTGAGTCGGGTAACGTACTACTGACATCCTCGCCAGGTTATAAGCAACAAAATAATTTCCAATTGAAAAGAATTCAACATTCCCTGTCATTACGGACATCAGACTTCGCTTGCATCAGGTTACGGAGCATTTTAGGATATAGGTTTCATTTTAGTGTTTATTGTTTATTTTTCTTTTCAGACTAATAATGATAATGTTGCTTAGTGCTTTGTATGTCAGGATTTTCAGCAATTTTTTTTTTTTGCATCAAAACCGAAAGTAGAAACCGTTTGGATGTCAAAGATGGAAAGTGTTGTTTTATCCACTATCATTCATCTTATTCAAGTCAACTAACAGCAATATAGCCGAAATTTCGTATAGAGCGTCAATAATGTTATTTTTTTTTTATCTACAAACATTGGATTAATTTCAAATTATTTTTTGGAGCGGTAATAATTTTGTGTAAATAAACGATAGCCAAATTATTTTCATATTTAGTCATATTTTAATATTCAATTTTTTTCCGGATTTTTTAAATAATATTTCTGCGCGAATAAATGCAATTTCTGATGTAAAAAGATATAAATAAAAAAAATTTGCTTCCAATTCCAGTGAGAGGAATTTACAAAGTAGAAGTGATGTAAGGAGGGAGGAGTATATGGAGAGAAAAAAAAGATGTTGAGAGAGTGGTGAAGCAATGTAAAAAGAGAGCAAATGAGAGAGTGGGTCAAATGTTTTCAACAAATTTTGCTGAAAATAGAAGAAAGTTTTGGAGTGAGATTAATAAGTTGAGAAAGCCTAGAGAACAAATGGAATTGTTAATTAAAAATGGGAGAGTAGAATTATTAAACGGAGAGTTACAGGTATCGGGAAGATGGAGGGAATATTTTGAGGAATTGTTAAATGTTGATGAAGATAGGGAAGCTGTGATTTCGTGTATAGGGCAAGGAGGAATAACATCTTGTAGGAGTGAGGAAGAACCAGCTGTGAGTGTGGGGGAAGTGCTTGGGGCAGTGACTGGAATGAAAAGGGGTAAAGCAGCTGGGATTCATATGATAAAAATAGAAATTTTAAAAGAAGTTGGGGATATAGTTTTGGAGTGGTTAGTGTTATTTAATAAATGTATGGAAGAGGGTAAGGTACCTAGGGATTGGCAGAGAGTATGCATAGTTCCTTTGTATAAAGGCAAAGGGGACAAAATAGAGTGTAAAAATTATAGGGGAATAAGTGGGTTGAGTATACCTGGTAAAGTGTATGGTAAAGTTATTATTGAAAGAATTAAGAGTAAGACGGAGAGCAGGATAGTAGATGAATAAGGAGGCTTTAGAAAGGGTGGGGGATGTGTAGACCAAGTGTTTGCAGTGAAACAGATAGGTGAACAGTATTTAGATAAGGGTAAAGGGATTTTTGTGGCATTTATGGGTTTGAAAAAGGCTTATGATAGGGTGGATAGGGGGGCAATGTGGCAGATGTTGCAAATGCATGGAATATGAGGTAGGTTACTGAAAGCAGTGAAGAGTCTTTACGGGGATAGTGAAGCTCAGGTTAGAGTATGTAGGAGAAAGGGAGATTATTTCCCAGTAAAAGTAGGCCTTAGACAGGGATGCGTGATGTTACCATGTGTGGCATGCAAAGAGTACGTAACGTTTATTCGATGCATGTACACACTCTCAATGAAAGGCTATCCACATTGATGACAATGTGCTTTTGGGAGATTCTGAAGAGAAGCTGCAGAGGTTGGTTGACGAGTTTGGTAGGGTATGGTATGTAAAAGATGGAAATTAAAAGTGAATATAGGAAAGAGTAAGGTGATGAGGATAACAAAAAAATTAGGTAACGGAAGATTGGATATCATATTGGAGGGAGAGAGTATGGAGCAGTTGAATGTATTCAGATATTTGGGAGCGGACGTGTTAGCAGATGGGTCTGTGAATGAGGTAAATCATAGAATTAACAAGGGGAAAAAGGTGAATGGTGCATTGAGGAGTCTGTGGAAACAAAGAACTTTATCCATGAAAGCAAATATGGGAATGTATGAGAGTATAGTTATACCAATGCTCTTATATGGGTGTGAATGTTGCAACAAGGAGAAGGCTGGTGGCAGTGGAGATATCATGTCTGAGGTCAATGTATGGTGTGAATATGATGCAGAGAATCAGTAGTCTGGAGATTAGGTGTGGGATTGCCAAATCTGTTATCCAGAGGGCTGAAGAGGGGTTATTGAGATAGTTTGGACACGTAGAGATATGGAATGAAATAGAATGAGTTCGAGAGTGTATAAATCTGTAGTGGAGGGAAGGCGGGGTAGGGGTCGGCCTAGGAGAGGTTGGTGAAATTGGGAAAAGGAGGTTCTGTGTTCGAGTGGCTTGGACTTCCAGCAAGCGTATGTGAGCGTATTAGATAGGAGTAAATGGAGACAAATGGTTTTTGGGACTCGGCGTGCTGTTGGAGTGTAAGCAAGGAAACATTTATGAAGTGATTCAGGGAAACCGGCAGGCCGCACTTGAGTCCTGGACATGGGAAGTACAGTGCCGACACTCTGAGGGAAGGGGTTAATGCTGCAGTTTTATAGCTGTAAGCGCGCCTCTGGCATGATAGTGATGGAATGAATAATGATGAAAGTTTCTTCTTTTCGGGCCACCCTGCCTTGGTGGGAAACGGCCAATGTGTTAATAAAAAAAATAATTTTTTTTTTGTGAAAGTCTGTTGAAGACATGAGTGTTTTGCTTTGAAACTATCAATGATAAAAGAAAAAGGTTTATGGAAGATATCTGCACAAATCTGGTTTAAAATTGATGTCCTTTTTTAAATATTTTGACTTTCAATGAAACAAGGTACAGAATAGAATAATATGGTCACTTGGTATTTTTCTGTATGATTGTGTGCATTTTTTCTGTCTGCATTTTTCTGAGTGTGGGAGTGCATTTTTTGTATGTGTGCATTTTTTGTGTGCGTGCTGCATTTTTCTGTGTGCGTGTGTGCATATTGTGAGCGTGTACGCATTTTTCTGTGTTCGTTTGTGCATTTTTTGTGTGTATTTTTCTGAGAAGGTGTTCATAACTTTCATGAGATTCTCAAAGGAGTCGATGATGTAACAAAGTTAAGATCAGTCTTTATACAGTGTGCATTTTTTATGCTTCTCTTTCACGGATAGATATCTGTTTACCCCCAGTTCCTCAAATGCTGTATCATGCCTGTATGAATAATAATAACATTAATAATAATAGAAATGATAATGAGCACCATCCTATTCATATTTGATTATCAAGAACTATAATACAAGTTAAACTAACACTATATTTTACACACACACACACACACACACACAAACACACACACACACACACACACACACACACACACACACACACACACACACACACACACACACACACACACACACACACACACACACACACACACACACACACATATATATATATATATATATATATATATATATATATATATATATGCAATAAGATCACAGTAAACAGGTGATTTCAGAATATGCAAAACAACCACTCTGAAAGAATAGAGAAATTCCAAGCGCTTTCGTGACTACTCACAGTATCAAGGATGGGATAATGTGAGTAGTCACGAAAGCGCTTGGAATTTCTCTATTCTTTCAGAGTGGCTGTTTTGCATATATATATATATATATATATATATATATATATATATATATATATATATATATATATATATATATATATATATATACATATAGTTATAGTGAATGTTTTGTCAATGTATTTTGCCTTTAAATAAAATATATATTAAATATAGGGGTGGTAGGAGAAAATTCTCAAACAGCTTCAAGGAGAACCTTGAGTTTTCCCTGAAGCAAGTTTATTCTTTTCTCTGAGGATGAGGGTCCCTAGGACAGCTCTAGAGGCGGTACCTCCCTATATATATAAATATGTATATATATATATATATATATATATATATATATATATATATATATATATATATATATATATATATATATATATATATTTATATACATATATATATTTATATATATATATATATGTGTGTGTGTGTGTGTGTGTGTGTGTGTGTGTGTGTGTGTGTGTGTGTGTGTGTGTGTGTGTGTGTGCGTGTGTGTGTGTGTGTGTGTGTGTGTGTGTGTGCGTGTGTGTGTGTGTGTGTGTGTGTATCGTGCCGAGTATATAAAATTGGTAAATTAGCAAGAACTCGTTTAAAATTAAGTCCTTTCTAAATTTTTCTCTTATACGGTTGAAGATATATATTTTTTTTTCATTTGTGTTAATGCAAAAATTAATAATTTTGTACGAAAAGAACCTTAGAAAACTTACCTAACAATATTGTTCCACTCATCCATAGAGTTATGGATAAGTGGAACAAACTCCAGAGTACAGTTTTTCAGGCTAAAACGTTGTGTAGTTTTAAAAATAGGTTAGATAAATACATGAGTGGGTGTGGGTGGGTGTGAGTTGGACCTGACTATCTTGTGCTGCTGGGTCTGGCGCCGTGCTCCTTCCTTGAGTGGAGGTGACCAGACTGGGTGGGTCATTGGGCTAATCGGGGAGGGGGTAATTGGGCTAATCGGTGGGGGACATGGACCTGCTCCGCATGGGTCAGTTGACCTGTTGCAATGTTCCTTATTTCTTATGTTCTTATGGCAAACGGAATTTAATTTAGCCTAATCCAACTAAATATATTTTAAATAAGTTTACACTAATTTAATAAACACAATGAAATATATTTTTTTCGTTATGTTCACAATGACTTGTGAAATTATTGCATACACAAATTATCGCTTGCCTTATTCGGAAAGAAGAGAGTTGCTATTTAACCAAAAATCGCAAGTTCTATCTATTCAGCACTACATTATATATATATATATATATATATATATATATATATATATATATATATATATATATATATATATATATATATATATGTATGTATATAATATATATATATATATATATATATATGTATATAATATGAGCGTTGCTGGCAGCTAAAATAACTTATCTCAGGACTAAACCTATGATAACACCTCAGATCAAGGATGTGTTAGTTCTCCCATACAATAAGAATTTATCTGTCCTGCCGAATGCTCTCAAAAGATTTAGCATACAATTCACGGACTGTTAAAAACATTTTGATAAAGAATTCTGCTCAACCCTGTGCTGTTGGTGTGTATAGAACTGGTTGCAATGGGTGCAACTTCTCTTATGTGGGACAGACTGGCAAACCTCTAGATATTAGGATTTCATAGCACAAATATTCAATACGAACTGCCCAAGAATCAAATACAATATTCAGCCACATTAGAAGCTGCAACAGTTGAACAAATTAGGGCCTGTTTTTCTGGTGTGGTTTTGATGGTTCAACCATCATCTGCCTCATAATCTTGTGAGATAAACTATGACCTTTTGGATAACTACAGATGTCTGCCCCTTTAAAATGAATCGGCAATGGACCCGTTTTTTAATGTACGGAAAAGCCTAAGACAGTTGCCGGATAACTATATTTTGTATGTTAAGTCTTATACATCATATCGAAGTCTGACCGAATTGTTTATAATTGTCATGTCACTGTCACAAAACATTTACTTGTGTGCTGGCTCTCTTACAATGCCTTTGAAAATATTCAGTATTTCAGACATAGGGCACTAGGCGCTGGTTGGTATGCCTGGGCACTGGGTACTGGTTGGTATGCCTAGGCCCTGGGTACTATTGATATGCCTGGGCACAGGGTACTGGTTGGTATGCATGGGGACTGGGTACTGGTTAGTATGCCTGGGCACTGGGTACTGGTTGGTATGCCTAGGCACTGGGTACTGGTTGGTATACCTGGGCACTATGTACTGGCTGGTATGCTTGGGCACTGGGTGCTGATTGGTATGTCTAGGCACTGGGCACTGGTTGGTATGCCTAGGCACTGGGTACTGGTTGGTATGTCTGGGCACTGGGTACTGGTTGGTATGCCTGGTCTCTGGGTACTGATTGGTATGTCTAGGCACTGGGTACTGGTTGGTATGCCTAGGCACTGAGTACTAGTTGGTATGCCTGGGCACAGGGTACTGGGTGGTATGCCTGGGCACTGGGTACTGGGTGGTATGCCTGGGCACTGGGTACTGGGTGGTATGCCTGGGCACAGGGTACTGGGTGGTATGCCTGGGCACAGGGTACTGAGTGGTATGCCTGGGCACAGGGTACTGGGTGGTATGCCTGGGCACAGGGTACTGGGTGGTATGCCTGGGCACAGGGTACTGGGTGGTATGCCTGGGCACAGGGTACTGGTTGGTATGCCTGGACACTTACCCTCTACTGCTTCTCTCTTCCCTCACTTGAACAAAAACTCTCTCTCTGAATGTGTTTACCTGGACTTCATCCACTTTCTGCAATATTGTAAGCTCCTGATGTGTTGATTGCAACACGAAAGACCTAGAGCTACCATTCATTTTCCCTTGTGGTTGTTTTGCGTCCTGCATCGCTATTTCGCGATTTTTGTATACATACATACATACATACATGCATATATATATATATATATATATATATTTATATATATATATATATATATATATATATATATATATATATATATATATATATATATATGTGTGTATATGTATATATATATGTATTTGTATATATATATATGTATATATATATATATATATATATGTATATATATATATATATATATATATATATATATATAAGTATATATATTCAGAGAGAGATGAAAATACTCTTGACATTAGTGCGCAGGTGAATAGTAGTCTTAATGACCCACTTGTAGTCATCAAGCCACTTAAGAAGTTCATTGAACTTGAGAGTGATGCATCCGTCTCGATATTTTCAGTCTGATGATCGAGCGTCTTTCATAACGAATAAGCAGAGAGAATATTCATTATTTCAATAATGCCACGAAAACCTTTGGGAAGATAAAGAAAGATATATTATTGGAGATAAATTATTAGTTCAGATTAAAGCTCAGTGGCATTTAACTAAACTATTACTTTATTACTTTTGGTGCAAATATAATTAATTAATTAAAACATATCAAAAAATGCACAAGAGGAAAATTTCAATATCTGTTTTAAAGGCAGTTCAACCTAATTTGCCATTTCTGCTTATTAAGCATAAACACCTCCAACAGTTCTTGAGATGAATGATCCACAAGACTTATGTTCCTTATATAAAATAGTAAATAAATCTGAAATCTAGATGTCATCAGTACCATCAAAATTTGAAATGAGACAAACCATTATTTTCATGAAGTTCATTTACCTATAATCTGATATAGTATATAATTGAACAAAATTAATGGCATAAAATATCACTAATCGAACTAAAATATATTTACTCAGTGAGTCAATAATGCTCGTTATATCTGAAGAAATGAAAAGTTTCTTTCATCCAGTGTCGACGACAGATGACAAAATTCTTTTGATTGTGTTTGAAAAGCTGTTATTTGAAAAAGTCAAATAAAAATAGTTGACGGATGTAGATCGCGTGGAGCTAAAACTTGCCATTTTGGCTTTAATGATAACTATCTTCTTGCCGAATAAAGCAAGCGAAAATTGGTATATGCAATAATGTCGCAAAAATCATTCTGAACCTAACGAAAACAATTTATTTCATTGTTTTATGATTATTATTAAATTATTGTAAACTTACCTAAATATATTTAGTTGGATTAGGCTAAATTAAATTGCGCTGTTTGACATACGACCACTCGTACTTACGACCGGACATCTGGCAGCAGGGCTGGGCGGGCCGATGCATACCGCCGTACGACAGTTGATCGCTACTCACGGCAATGCGCCATCTCGGAAGAGCTCTCACATCACTCAGGCAGCATCAGCATCACTTTGAGTTACCCTGCCCTATCAGCAGCATCATACTGTATTAACTGTACTGTACTGTATATATAAAATACAGTACTAATGCATAAAAATTAAAGTAAAAAAATTAAATACAAAAATAAAACAATAAAATAAAATCATAATAATAACTGTGATGTTGATACATAGTAATAAAATATTTAGTAAAAAGTAACATACGATACTATGTAGGTACTTTATATAGCAAAGGTTTGACATTATGACGTACCCAGTATATCGGCAATTTTCTAAGGTTCGACTTGCGTCCATTGTAACTTACGACCGGTTAGTCAGAACCAAGCTCGGTCGTAAGTCGGATGGTACTAGTATACTTACACACATGTTGGTTTACGTTAGCAATGTAGTTCATAATTAACATTGACTTCGGTAAGTGGAGGTAATGCAGTTAGTTTTGATTAAACACTCATTATAAAGACATGTAGGTACCTAGATCCCGGAGGTCATTATGGATCTTCGGATAGTTAGTGGCTAAGCAATCAATTTCCGTTTCGAATTTTATATTTTTTCATAGATGAATTAAAAGGAATGATGGTTTTTAATCCGGTGAATAGTAAACGTATCTCTGTGGGTTGACACTGAAACCGAGTCAAGGACTTCATTATATCCGACTGTGAGTGTAGAGTAGAATTTTTTTATACATAAAGCGCATGTAACATTAATTCTGAACTCGGAGAATTCCATTATTTACCTTACGCTCCGGGAATTTGTTTCATACAGGCAGCTTTGTTTTTCTATGAAAAATCAGTCTTCATATCATTCGAAATTCTGAAAACATGCCCGAGAATCACAGCTGTCAGTGGTCAGTCTTTGATACAACTGATATTAAAATAGTGAACAAGGGAGGCTGGCAGACACGGGTCCCGGGACGCCAATACCATTTCCCCTTTTCTCTCCCTGCTCCCATCAACCTCCCCATTTTCGCCACTCATTTCTATCACCCATTTCAATCACACATTTCCGTAATGCTCTTCTGTTCATTACCTATTTCCGTCACCAATTTTTATCACCTACTTTTATTGCTAGTTTCTAGAGTCATTTCCATCACGCATTTCCATTCACAAATTTTCACCAACCATTTCAATTACATATTAACATCATCCATTTCCATCAACTACTTTCACAGCCCATTTTTACTGACCAGTTCGATCATTCTATTTCCAGTCATCATTTTCCATCGCTCATTTCCACAGCATAATTTCAAAGCTCATTATTATCTTCCATTTCAATCAGCCATTTCCTCGGCCCTGTGAGCACCAGCAAACTTCATTCTCCCTCATAACAGTCTTTTTTCATCCTTTCAAACAATTAATCTAGCGAGAAAATAGGAGGGTTAAGAAGGGAAGAGGAGGAGAGATAAGGACGAGGAGGGAGGAAAACATTTAGACAACATACGCACACACATACACACACACACACACACATATATATATATATATATATATATATATATATATATATATATATATATATATATATATATATATATATATATATATATATATATATATATATGCAATAAGATCACAGTAAACAGGTGATTTCAGAATATGCAAAAAAACACTCTGAAAGAATAGAGAAATTCCAAGCGCTTTCGTGACTACTCACATTATCAAGGAACTACATATAGTTCCTTGATAATGTGAGTAGTCACGAAAGCGATTGGAATTTCTCTATTCTTTCAGAGTGGTTGTTTTACACACACACACATATATATATATATATATATATATATATATATATATATATATATATATATATATATATATATATATATATATATATATATATATATATATATAAATATATATATGGTTTAGAAAGACACGTAAGTAAACACAGTAAACAGGCGATTTCAGAATATGCAAAGCAATCACTGTGAAAGAATAGTGAAATTCCAAGCGCTTTCGTGACTACTCACATTATCAAGGAACAATGAAAGTAATGCATCAAAGGAAGGCATATAAAAGGTCTAGCCCACACCTCACTATCACATCCCACAAGAAAGCAACACCTGACGCGCGACTCATAAGAAAGGGAACACTGCAGCAGGCCCGCTGGCCCAACTAGACAGGTCCTTCACACAACCCACCAACAAACTTTTCTACCCAAAAATTAAGAATTTTAAAATTTATTATTTGTCCAATGTATTATTAAATTCTTCCCAAATTCTGTTAATTATAAATGGATCTATTTTATATAAAAAAGGAAATATTCCTATTATTGTCAAAACTGCTTTTTATGAAAGAAGATTCAATTATATTCCTGTCGACCATGGACTTGCCTGATACAACTTTCTCAACTTTTTGAAAATCAATTGGATGGTTAAAATCTCTCACATGAATAAATAGAGTATTGGAATCTTGTCCAGTTCTAATGCTATATTTATGTTGTTTTTAATCTTAGTTCGAGATTTTTACCAGTTTGACCGTAATAAACTTTATCGCAAATTTTACAAGGAATCTTATAGACACATCGTCAGCATTTTGGGGGGAATTCTTTATCAAAAGTTTTTTTACTGTTTTTTTTTTTTTTTTTTTTTTTGATAAAGAATTCCCCCCAAAAGGCTGACGGATGTGTGTATAAGATTCCTTGTAAAATTTGCGATAAAG
Organism: Cherax quadricarinatus; assembly: GCF_038502225.1. Lineage (NCBI taxonomy): Eukaryota > Metazoa > Arthropoda > Malacostraca > Decapoda > Parastacidae > Cherax > Cherax quadricarinatus. The sequence goes on from NC_091313.1 coordinate 15,961,273, forward strand.
TTTATTACGGTCAAACTGGTAAAAATCTCGAACTAAGATTAAAACAACATAAATATAGCATTAGAACTGGACAAGATTCCAATGCTCTATTTATTCATGTGAGAGATTTTAACCATCCAATTGATTTTCAAAAAGTTGAGAAAGTTGTATTAAGCAAGTCCATGGTCGACAGGAATATAATTGAATCTTCTTTCATAAAAAGCAGTTTTGACAATAATATGAATATTTCCTTTTTTTTTATATAAATTAGATCCACTTATAATTAATAGAATTTGGGAAGAATTTAATAATACGTCAAACTGCCCACACAAGAAATTTTACCTATAACGTCACCGAAGTCTCTACAGGCTTTTAGGTGACTATAAACCGCTGCCTCAAACAGTAAAGTCAGAATACAGGCATGTTATTAAAATATGGTTAGTTACAGCATCATGGCAGATGCACTGGCAGGAGCAAGTTTCCCAGAAAACAAGTAACCATTGATGAAATGAGAAGACTATCTTCAGTCCTCAGAAAATCACCACAGGGGTGATGAGTCTTATGTAAAGTAAAGAGAGCATACAGAAGCATGCACGGGTTAAACAGGAAGGCGGATATGGTTTAAGAAGGGAAAGGTAGGAAGGTAAAGGGTTAAGAAATGTGAAGAAAAAAAAACTGAATGCTGTGGAGGTGGAGGGAGTAGCAGGTACAGAAGAGAGAGGGAGATGATTTAACCAGAGGAGAGGGCGAAAAGAGCTGGCCAGATTAGAGGGATGGGAGGGGAAGATTTGGCCAGAAGGGAGGGATGGGGGGGGAAGAAGAGTTGGCCAGAAGGGAGGGATGGGATGCGAGAAAAGAAAAGTTGGCCAGAAATGAGTGGTAAGAGAAGTCAGCCCTTAGGAAATGTCAACCCAGCCCCTTCTCTCCATGGTGCTCATGTGCGAGTAATGATCGTGTGATTCCAAATAAATATTGACGGCCGCCTCGTCATCGTCTGGGCCCTGCCGGCGCGCTCATTATGCATGTTGACTGAAATGTGCACAAATATTGACTCATGGCGGGCATTCATTACAGCATAGCTGAGATATAAGAGAAGTGGTGCAAGGGAGGAGAGAGCACCAACATCTTGATCTATATCTTCGCTCAAACGCAGTAGGATCTCTCTCACGGGGAACGATACTCAGTACTGCGTAATGATGCTCAGTATTACGTTCTGTACCTGCGTTGTATCCGAGTTTCTCCGGTGGATGGTTTTGTACTTCCGTTGTGCAGTTCATTTTTATCCGTGCTGGTGCTGTTTTGGTTCTCCGTTGCACTGGATGTACAGTTTTAATTTATCAGTTGTATAATTTGCTTCTTTCGTTTTTACAGGACTTTCTATGTCGTACACTCCTGTTTTTTTACCGGGTACAGTTCTGTTCACCTGTTGTACCATCCCGTACAATCAATGTTATTCTTTCCGAAATTTTTTCTCCGTTATGCCAACATGTACTGTCATATCCTGTACTACACGTGTACACAAAAATGAATTTTTTTTATACATTCGTTGGTACCATCTGTACATCGTATGGTGTGTACAGTGCTCACTGCACAACCATGTATATTTTACTAGAGTCGCGCACCTTCTTTCAATATTTAATGTTCTCAGCTACTTCATTATTACGGACATTTCGAAGAACATTTCTGCATCATTTAGAGTTTCTCTCAGAAGCATGAATACGTACATTGAGTGTAGCAACTAAAACATTTAACGACTGAGGTGGTTGAGACGCGGATGAGACACAAGGAGCTAGGTGAGTGGGGAAAGAGAAGAGAGGGAAAGTAGAAGGGGAAGAAATGTGAGAGGAAATGTCTACTAGAGAGTAGACTAGTGATAAAATAGGTAAGAGTGCACGGAAGTGAGAGGTAAGGCAAGCGATTGGAAAGGGAATTAAGTGACTGGGAAGGTAGGTAAGAGGCAGGTAAGTGAAGGGAGGTGAGTGGGAAGGTGGTGAGTGGAACGGGAGGTGAGTGGAAAGGGAGGTGAGTGGGAAGGAGGTGAGTGAGAAGGTGAGTGGGAAGGGAGGTGAGTGGGAAGACGAGTGGGAAGGGAGGTGAGTGGGAAGGATGTGAGTTGGAAGACGAGCGGAAAGACAGATGAGTGGGAAGGGAGGAGAGTGGGAAGGAGATGAGTGGGAAGCGAGGTGATTAGGAAGAAAATATTCACTTTTATTTGGCGGATGTTAAATACAAAGCTGTATAAATAAAAAAAATAAAAAGGAAACAACAGGTAAAGACGAAAAAAAAATCAAGGAATAAGAGGAAGAGAAAAGCGAAGGAACATTATGTGGAGTTGGAGTATCAAAATAAAGGTCATGTTACACCAGCTATTTCCATGGCTTGATATTATTTTCACGGGAAAGCGCTAAATTCTCAGGAGTTACACAGTGCCCATGGATAGGGAAATAATAAAGTTCGATCTGAGGAAAAGGAGGATAATTCTAGTCCTCAGATCAAGAGCCCTTCACCAGCATCAAGGCACCCACAAGATATATTCCAGGCACCCACAAGATATATTCCAGGCACCCACAAGATATATTCCAGGCACCCATAAGATATATTCCAGGCACCCACAAGATATATTCCAGGCACCCACAAGATATATTCCAGGCACCCACAAGATATATTCCAGGCACCCACAAGATATATTCCAGGCACCCACAAGATATATTCCAGGCACCCACAAGATATATTCCAGGCACCCACAAGATATATTCCAGGCACCCACAAGATATATTCCAGGAATACTATCAAAAGTAAAACTTTCATAAAGTGGACTAAACATTGCGTTGTCCGCGTCTTCCCTCGGATGTAAGACCCTCGTGGACCCTTGACAATCTCCACAAGATATATTACAAAATTATGTCTCTCTACGTCCCTCTACTGGATATATTACAGCATTATATACCCTTATCCCTCATTCTGCCTCCTAAACTAGACATATTACAACATTATGTACCCTTGTCCCTCCTCACCCAAGCATATTACAGCGTTGTAACCCCCTACCGCGTTCCCCACCGCCTCCTCTTGTGAGTATATTGTGGCTTTATAAACTCTTCTGTCTACTCTGCTAGACATATTACATAATTATATATCCCTTCCTTCCTCCATTGGACATATTACAACATAATGTTTCCATTGTTCCTGGTAGCATACTACGCTGTAAGGAATCTCTTTTCTCAACACAGAGTCTCAATATTGCTCTTTTGGACAACGCATATAAAAGTTTGGCAGCAAGGGGATTAAATCGTCTTCGAGGCCTGAAGCTATTGGGTTTCAGAGGCGAAATCTTCATCCTTAAAGGGTTGCATTCTTTTAAGTGGTTTATGTTACCACTCGTATAGGTTCGAATCATCAAATTTGAGTCATACAGACTCATACGCAAGTGTTACAGAAAGTTTTCGTCATCACACATGGGTTTCTATCACCATACTTTAGGCTTTATGTCATCACAAGGATTTATGTAATCGTACATAAGAGTTTAGATTATGACACAAAGTTTTTATGTGATCTCTCACAAGGGTTTGTAATCACACAAAAGGGGTTTCAGTCATACACAAGGCTTGATTCTTCATACAAAGTTTGTTTAGTCACTGAACGTAAAATGTTTAATACAAAAGGGATTTACTCACTGAACACAAGAGAATCATGACATTCATGGAGGTTAGTCAAGTCATATCGTAAATGATACCATCAAACACCCCCTTCCCCCCCCACACACACACATACACATCTAACTGGCAACACAGCTTATAATGGTGTCCAGTGGTTTCTAACGGATTCTGAAGGTTCATCACAAACTGGTTTGAACGGTTAATAATGATTTCCTCCGGGTTCTAATTATGTCCAACAGCATCCAACGGGCTCCATAATTATGCCAACAGAATATACAGCACTGTTTATAAGGTTTAATAATGAAGCTCTTTAAAGGGGAACTTGCTCTGAAGAACGTTAGAGAAAGGTGAGGAGAAGAGGTAAGGAAAGGAGCAGGTGAAGGAGAGGATGAAAAGAAGGGTAGGTGAACGAAAGAAGAGGAAGGATACGAGAGAAAGAAGGGGAGAAGACGGAGGAGAGAATAGGAAGGAGTGGAAGAGTGGGAAAATGTAAGGAAAGATCACTGCGTTCACTAGGTAAGAGTAATATTTAATTAAGAATAAAGAACAAGAAAAAAAACTGATAATCTTTTAATTCTGACCAGGAATAGGATATGTTCGACTTGCCTGTGTAAGGTAATTATTAGTATAATCTAACACTATTAGATTATAATCAAACACTTCATCATTCTCATAGGTTTTCCTTGACCCGTATCCTAAATGCATGGGACGCACAAGACCCGTATAGAGCATACAGAGAATGGGGAACGGAAGGTAATCAGGTTTGATCTAAATATGATAGTTTCCTTCAATTCTGACTTCCCCCTCCCCTGCCGAGAAGGGCGGTAGTAAGAAAATGATATTTTGACGGTGATCGTGAAGATGATCAGATCACTTCCGGTGAAGGAACTTAGGTTAATTCCCGTAATATATCAGGGATCACTTCCGGTGACTGTGCGCAGATTATTTTCAGTTTCAGAGCTCTGCTCATTTCCGGTAAAAGAGCTCAGATTATCCACTGCGAGAATGATGTTAAAAGTTGATACTGGATGATTTACCCCTGGTCTTTTCAAATTTGAAGCCCCCGACTCGCTTTTTTATTTTAGTTTCAAACATTCACTCACACACACACACACACACACACACACACACACACACACACACACACACACAAAAATATATATATATATATATATATATATATATATATACATATATATATATATATATATATATATATATATATATATATATATATATATATATATATATATATATATATATATATATATATATATATATATATATATATGATTTCTTAAGATAACAAACACTATTGGTTAGAAAATGTGAATGAAGATAGCTCCTATATCATATAAAAAAAACAAGGATATTTAACAGGATAATTTTAAACCGAGTTTGGATTTCTACTTCTACCTCTTTCAACACCCATGACTACTACTATTACACTATTACACTATCTTGGCAGTCAATGGTTAACCGCTCATTCTGGGAAGCCCATGAGCTACTGTCAGGGGTTCCAGTGGCTATAACAAGACCCTGTAATATATTTAATGAAATTCAATTATTGCGATTTCAAGGATTTCATTGTTTTTTGGACTTTCATCTCTAAACGAATATCAGTTCCAGTGTTGAGTTGCTCTTAAAAGACTTTTCTCATATTTGTGCTGCACCTGCGTCCTTGTAATTTTTTGCTGCTGTGTCCTATTGATGATTCACTGTGCATTTCATGTCTGAAAGTGCTAAAATAGATAAATATTTTAAACGTTGGAATTAGATATCATCAGTCTCTTAAACTAGCTCAGGCCCTTCATGTCTGAGTGATAAATTAGATAAGAATTTTAAACGTTTAAATTAGGTATCACAAGTCAGTCTAGAACACGTCACGTGTTTTGTCTCTCACTTCATAGCGCTCGTTTCTCTTTACATGAGAACAAAAAGGCACAATATCGTGACTGGAACAGTACACAAATAACCCAAGTCAAGTTCGACAGAAACGTCGTCATAAACTTCTCTCGCCTGTGTGCGGGATGTGTGTCTCATTACATGAGCTCCGTTGTCTATCTGAACACCATGTAGAATATATCTTTGTAGTTGATGTATCCTTGTGACAAGCTCTTAGCTACATATTTAATGAGAAGTCAGACATGTGTATTAATTAAGAATCAATGATATTTCTTGTATTTTATTCTCGATTTTTTGCTATAAAGCCCTGTGTTTTTCTCCCAGTTTTAACATATGAAACTGAAGAATCCCAGTGTATTGGTCGTGAAAAAGTAATGCTGTTTTTTTTTTTTTTTCAATCAAAATCTACGTCAGACTAATGACACAAGCGGTGAGGGAGAGTTTTTTTTACTCCTTCTTCAAGAGTTGAGTAAGTTTTTTTTTTTATTGCTTATTTGCAATTGTTTGCCATTTTGTGTTTCTCTGATACTCTGTTAGTATTGCTGAGAGCTAAATCCTGAGTAACAAGTTGTCCCGTTAAATGACTGTTCTGCATATTTTGTGTTCATACTTGCTGCCATTATTCTCATACTTGCTGCCATTATTCTCACACTTGCTGCCATTATTCTCACACCTGCTTGCATTACGCCTGTACAACCACCCACTTGGTGTTTATATTAGCTGTTATTTTTAAATTTAGGCTGTAATTAGTTGTCATAACTGTTGTCGACTGTAAGGTAGATAGTTATGAAGCGTCTTTGATACTGGTGGAGGGCTTTTCATCCAATCAGTTTTAGCCACATTTCCCATTGAATCAAACCTAAGTGCCTTTCATTCCCGAGACGCTGTAAGGAACCCATCTATGTAAGCGATTCATGTAATAATAATAATAATAATAATAATAATAATAATAATCATAATAATAATAATAATAATAATAAATGAAAATAATGATTATGGAACCTCCTCATAATCTGCGTTTAAGATAATCACAGTCGCACAAATATAGTATTCTTCATATTCTCATTTACCTGATAGCAACACAAGACAAAACTGTACTTTCTCTCGGCCTCAATGGCATATCTTCGGGGAGAAGTCTTTAACGACTTGCCTTGTACATGTACAACACTTGTCTCTCTTAGCGGGGGCCAACTTGTTGTTGACTTAATCCGAGTTAATACTTAAATCCAGAGGACCCACCCACACTCACGTCCTTTCACCAAGGCTGATGCGCTGTGAAACGTGTTTAGATTAAGAGACAAAAGGTTAAAGGGAAGAGAGAGAGAGAGATAGAGAAAGAGAGAGAGAGAGAGAGAGAGAGAGAGAGAGAGAGAGAGAGAGAGAGAGAGAGAGAGAGAGAGAGAGAGAGAGAGAGAGAGAGAGAGAGAGAGAGAGAGATTGAATGAGTTGCTATCAGATATACATACAAATAAAATGTTTATTTACAATGAAATGCCTAAAAAATCATATTTTAGATATAATATTGTTATAAAAAGAAATACTATTTTAGGAAAGCTACAACCTGGTTAAAACCGAGTTCAGTATTCCGTACACATAGTCCTGGTCATGGACCGGCCACGGGAGCGTTGATCCCCGGAATACTCTCCAGGTAGATAGGTACTGCGCGATATATCCTCTACACTACTACTGGTGTTCTATATTGAAAATCACATAGTGATCGGATCATGAGCCAGGACCCCGGACGTGAGACCGGCCCAGTAGGACGCTGACCCTCAGGATCTTCAAGAATGCAACAGGTAATAGCTTTAAATCACCAGGTCAATATCCTCTTGGTTTATATATTTTTCTTCTCATTTTCAGGTCAGTTCCAACTTCAGGAATGTACAGAGTTTCAGGTAATAACTTCAGAGAAACTTTATTAATAAACCGGGTCATTGAAAAAGGTGGTAACTGAGCTGAAGGGGGATATGAAGGAGGAAAAAGAGAGCAGTAGAAGAACGTAATGGTAATGGTATATGAAGAGGAAGGTGATGAAGAGCAACAGCATGAGTAGAAAGAACATGAGAAAGAGGAAAATAAATAGCAGGCGAAAGAGAAAATGATTAATGAATGGGAGAAGGAGAAAAGAAAGAACATTTTCTTATACACGAAGAAAACTCAAGGGAGTTGATAGGAGACCCAGAGGCATAATGTAATTATTGTATTCATAGGGAGGCTCCAAAACCCGCAAGAGTCACACAGCACTAGAGGAGAGGAAGAGAGCAGGGGTAATCAGGTTCGATCCGTGGAAGGGGATGGTATCTTCAGTCCCTTGAGTCGCTGTCATAAAGTGAGAGTATGACCAGTTGATAAATAAGACACCTGAGTAACACATGGGTATCTATATTCTGGAAACGTCCCTCCAGCCTGTGGCTTCCTCATTTCAGTACAGAGAAACGGTGGCAAATGAGGAGTGTTGGGTAATCAGTCCCTCAGCCAAGAGTTCTCCTGGTCAGTGGTTACAAAAAAAAGACAATAGGGAGGGAATAACACTATAACAACACAGTAAGGAGTAAATAACAGTTTTAGATATTTTGATAGTTTTAAGTTTAATTATATTAAGTAAATTAAAGCACAGCTGAGGAGCAGTTTCTCAACAGGGAACAGCGACTTACAAGAAAACATTCTCTATCACTCGTTCCCTACCAATATTTTCAATTCCCGCACACTCACAAATACACGCACAAGCACGCATGCGGAAAGCGAACCCAAGAGCTTGAAGCGTGAAAACAAGCTAATCACACGGATGACTTGTGGTTTAGTGTTTAGAATAATCGGGAAGGTCGAGACACGGACTGCTCTCCTAAATATTGTTGTTCCTGTTTAACAAGCCGTATTTAGATACTTGTGTCTTAGTTAACGGCTGTGGATCACAATGGTAACAAAGCTGTATGTGGAAATACTCAAATGAAAGAAAACTGGAAACCAGGAGCTTTACTGTGTTCTTGCTGTTACAAGCAGATAATTATAAATGCCCACAAGAGGGTAAAAAGGTGAGGACAGGCACTGAGACTTGTCCGCCGCAAATACAACTGGGTGAGTACGTACGTACCTTCTTTCACATGTGTGTACACGCCGCACGCACGCACACACACACACAAACACACACACACACACACACACACACACACACACACACACACACACACACACACACACACACACACACACACACACACACACACACACACACACACACACACACACAACGTACCCTGCGCTATTCACGTAAATCAGAAGCGATACTCGAACAGAAAATAAATGACCAGACTCCTTTTTTATATCGAACACTAAAGCACATTCACATTGTTTGGTTTCCTGAGTTATATGATGTTTAAAGAAGTAAAAACAAACTGTTTAGCACACCCATCATTCAGGTGTATACATAAACGAGGTACTCAGGTCCGCCAACCAAGGCAAAACTCGGAGGGGCGAGAAACATATATACAAAGTTATTACAAATATTCTATGGGAAATCCTAGGAAAGGATTATGGGAGTTTTAAACAGGGTGGAGAATTTAACTTTGTTACATTATCAGATACTTGCGCACTGCTGCATAACACCAGTAAACCAGTGGTTAATTAATCATTAATATTCGGTACCAATACGAAGATCTACACCAGGTGGAACTTTTCCGTTTCCTAGCGAGCATTTTACCTCCACCACCACTACGCTGAAGTCAATATTAAGTGTGCATGACAAGCTCTCATGATGACTTATCAAGTACAGTGGAACCTCGATGTTTGAACTTGATTCATAGGTAGTGTTCGAACTGCTTAAAGTTCGATGTCCGAAACATTATTTCACAGGCTTTAATTATCAGCCTCACATACTGAACGATCCTGAACTGACTCTTCCAAAAGTCTCTGAGAGTTTGGTCAGTGTCAAAGGTTAATTTACAACACTTTTGAAAAAGGGCTTTTGTGTAAAGTTTCTTTTATAACTGAATTATAAACAAGCTGGAAAAGTGAAGGAACAAGAGGAAGGAACGGGAAGGGAGAAGGAACAGCTAGGGAGGAGAGATAGAGCAAGAACCAGGCAAAGGTAGACAGTACAGGGGAATAACTGAGACCCGGAGAATACCACCTGGAGGTAATCACGCGCGCACACACACACACACACACACACACACACACACACACACACACACACACACACACACACACACACACACACACACACACACACACACACACACAATTCTATGTAGCATATATGTCTCTGCCTAACAAAAAAATAGATATCGGGGCAGCACCTGTTGCCATTTCACTGTGAGTGACGTTATCTGCTTAATTACAATAGCCTTAGATATCTAAGACTTGTGAGGTTGAGGCTCTTCATGTATACGACACACAAGTTAATGTAAAATGTACATTGAACATTCACACTGTACATTCATATACCTCTATGTATGCTTATGTAGTAAAAATTTAGCAGTAAGGACAAGCAATGTAAGAGTGAATCAAAGGACGTGACATTCTTTTTTACTTGGTAATTATTGAAAATGGGAGATGGGAGAGAAATCCTGGCTCAGCTTAGATATATTATTATTTAAAAAAGCAGTGCTAAACCCGGGTCATACAGGACTCCCCACGAGATAAGAGGATGATGCGAGACACGCCACGAGAGTACAATAATTATTTTCGAAGGAAAGCGCCAGTCCCATGAGTGTCATACAGTACCTGGGACAATGGAAGGGGTCAGAAGTGACCCACAAAAGGACACAATAGCTCCAATTCCTTGAATCAAGGGCCCATAGAGAGTTCAAGAGACAATCGAGTGGAACACGAGAGAGAATACATAAAGAGGTGAGGTAGAATTGAACATGCCTGCTGGTCCCTCACCTGCCGAGAGAAGGTAGTGAAGAGTGACGAATTATCTCAGCCTTGGTAGACAGACTGTCTGGTAAACGGTGTCTCCTCGAGGAGGGGAAAGAATAAACTGTTAAACAGAAGAATATATGAAGACAAAGACACGACAGCTGAACAAGCTTTTAACTGGAAAACGTTACGCATTGCTAAAAGACTTATAAAGCTCTATACAAAACGAAACATTGCCTAAGAAAAGTTTGTACTCCTCTCGTGTCTGTCTTCATGTTTGTCAATGTTACACCAAGAGGCAGTAGAAGTGGGGAGTAAATTGATGAGGTGATCAGTACATCAGCCTAGAGAGGTAGTTCTGCAGCCTATGCCTAAGGGATAGACTACGTATTAAATCTGAGAGACTGACCACATATAAAGTTTGAGCAACTGATCACCTAAGAATTACGCCTAACACTTCTCTCTCCAGTGATACAGTCGCCTGTATTCCACTGAAAAAAAAGCCTGCTGCGGCGGCGGCGAAACGTTTCAACAATAAAGATACCCAAGTGTTGGTACATACATCTTAACATCATCAAATACTTGCTAGAGGATTCCAGACTGTAAGACAGTTTTGAGATTCTGCCTTCAAGTTTCTCTAAAGAATGCATATGAAAAGAATTCATGGTTGTAGAGTTCACCAGTGAAAATCTCTGAGGAAATTCATTTCTCCACACCTAGCACTACTAGTCTTGGGAAGTTGGGCACTGTGGCTATTGTGTGTTAATAGGTCAAACACACTGCGTGTATTTTAATTGAAATCAATATATTCAAAGGAGAGACGGCGAGATAAGCACCAGGGATAATATGGTAGTAGTAGAAACAGGAAAGGATGTTGGGGATGAGAGAAATCAAGAGAACGAGCGAGAGAGAGAGAAAGAGAGAGGAATGTTTGAGACCATGACAGAGGTGGTTATAGACAGAGAGGGAAAGACAAGAGTTAGGCAAGTAGGCTTCAATTGTATGGTAAAACAGAAAATAATCTCTCAACACAGACAGACAGACAGACAGACAGACAGACAGACAGACACACACACAGACACACACACACACACACACACACACACACACACACACACACACACACACACACACACACACACACACACACACACACACACACACACGCACACGCACACGCACACACACACACACACACAAAGATGAATGCACAAAAGGAACATCCAGAAATAATCTAGAAGTTAACCAAAACTCTACTGAGCCTCGGAGAGTTACAGACGACACTCACAGCTCAGCCAAAGTCATCTCACCGACATTACCCAGGGACGGTGTTTATCTTTCAGCTAGACTGCCTGGCTTTACCGAGAAACGCCATATTCGCCATTAAGGTAAGCTGATAGAGGCTTAATTAATATTATTTAGTACGAGGAACAGAGAAGGGTGAGAGGGAATATGGAAGAGAAGAATGAAAAAGAAAGAAGAATTCTGAGAAAGGGAAGGGCTTAGGTTGTTAGAGGGAAAAAGAAACAATTAATACCAGAGGAAATGAAGGAAAGGGGTGAAACGAAGCATTGTGAG
>NC_091313.1:15978247-16060747 GCF_038502225.1 Cherax quadricarinatus
CACTTTGAAAGATAGTTTTTTTTTAGCATAGCTGTAAATGTTATTGGGGAGGCAGCGTGGCAACTTTAATCAATCAATAGTCGCATTCAGAGTCCCTGAAACTTGAAGCACTGGTGCCCCTCATTCCCCTGCACCTGCCACGCACGGTGGAACAGCGCAACCCTGATCCACGACACTCGCGTTTCAAATTATGGAAACCTGTCCTGCAGTTGCACGAGATCATATGCAGTAATGAGCTCGGCGCAGGAGACAGAACAGTTGGCACTGGTACAAGACTTCCATCGAGAGCTCTCCTTTTCTAATCTGCTGAAGACATACCATTATTAAGCCATTCAGGGAAGTGGCGGTAAGTTAGGAAAATTGTTGTCGGATAGCGATTGCTGGCTTGAGGAAGGGAAGTATCGAGCCTATGCGATGATGTGATTGCATTCTGAAGCACTGTGCAACCACGAGCGTGGACATGAAACTCATCCAGAGTCTGAAAGACATCTCCACTATGAGCTTCAAGCGTAAGGTTTCTCCAGCCTGAACTATTCCATCAGCTTCTGTGGCAGGGAGGGTGTAAACTAAAATTCTAGCTTTCAAGCTGGTATCATTCTCGAGAAGTTTCTGTAAGTTTTCTTCTGTACGTAGCAGATGTTGAGGTATAGTGTGTGATAGGGGTGAGCTAACTGCATATAATTTTTCATACATATTTCTTGTTCGTATCAGCAATGTTAAAAACTTTCTCACTTCTAATACTTTTATAGCGACTCATGAAGCCAATTTTTTTTTTTCCGGAGAACTTGCGAGCAGCATAAAAAACATATCTGTTACTATGACATTGATTCCAATGCGGCAAACAGCATTAGAGAGTCTGCATCAGCCTCAGCTTGACTCATTTTAATGCAGGAAACTTCGAAACTGACAATTTTCAAGTCGTGACTAGTTGTTTGAGTTACAGACGAAGCCTGCCTAAGCTGTATCAATTAAGTGATTAATGTTGATGATGATATCACCTCAAACGTTTATATTCATCTATGTTTCTGCCTTATTTTTAATGGCGTGTTTTGTGTAGTATTTATCGAACACAACGATTTCTAACATAGTCTAGTGAGTAATAACCTAACTGGTGTAATATATGTTTATCAGGTCATATGTTGCTGCTTGCGATTACACACTGTGAATAATGGTAGTAGCCCTGAGGAGCGGCCATCAGCCAGGCGGTCTGGGTGCACGTTCGTATTGCAAGGATCGGTCATCTTCAGGTTTCATTATACGCACATTTTACATGAGCATCAAACCATTGAACAGGTGGGGTTTGGACCTATGGCGAGTGAGTCGTAAAACTCCAGGCCAGTGCGCATGCCTGGAGTTTTTCGACTCACTCGTCATGGGTTCAAACCGCACCAGTTCCGTGGTTTGTTTGTGAGCCATGATACATGAACATCAGCTGAGAGTATGCCGGTACGATCTCATTGCGTATATACCTGCTTGATATAGCAATATATTAATATAGTTATAACCTTTTTTTAATAAGCCTGGGCTTCACACTATTGAAATTTACTCATATTCTTTGTTGTCGATCCGATTTCTTCCATTGAGCTGTAGCTTATGGTGTCACATCCGACAACTCCAGAGAACACCGACAACCAGTAATCCGATGATTGCGGCTCAAATGGATGAAGGGTCTCCAGCCATGAATCTGTTCGTTCCATGACAGTCATCCCCGAATTGGCGGTAATCTATCAAGTTGTCAGTGTATTCGTCAGGAAAATCACTTCGAATAGATCGTTATCATATGCTGTATCGTTCGGTTGTGCCATTGTGTCTAAAGCGGTGGTGAAGCAAGAAAAAACGTTGGCTAGCATGCTGGAGACAGTGATGTCTACTGACACATGCTTATGGAGGAGCAGTTGGCACGGTCGTTCTACCGTGTCCTGCACTACAGGACACGGTGGAGCAACCACTTGCATTAGAGTAGGACTCTGAGGCCTAACAAGTCATGGTGTTCAGATAAGCCTGCAACAGTGCTAAACAGAACCTTCATTGTGAAACATCCTCACAGAAAACCAGACACAGATGTCGTAGAATTAGATCTTTTTGACTACCTTTCGCCCTTGAACTGGGCTTTTTAAGGTTACAGACCAAGGTTATATCGCAAATTGTGTAGGCGAAACGTCGGCAATGAAGGATCGCATTATTTTTAATTTCTCTCTCTCTTACCATCGTACCAGAATTATGTACTTCTCGCTACATCCTCAGATAGCCTTGAAGAAAATAATAATCTGTAAGATTTGTTTTTATAGTTCAGCGCCCTGTACTCAATCCCTCTAATCTTTAGATGGAACACCCAGAAGTTTACTCAGTCATTCTGAAAAACAAGTAAGCAAACACTAAGACATATTTAACAGAAAACTTTTCGGTCCTGGAACGTTGATCACTTCTAACTTACAGAGGTTAAAAGACAATATAGAAAGGCAGAGAGTGTGGTGTAAGTGATGCATGGTGACCTGAAGAATGCCATATTGGGATGAGGACGGGTATACGATTAGGTCATATGACTCCTGTGTTGTTGGGTAGGTAGTGCTCTGCGTAGTTGAGTATCATGTATGCTAATATGTATCATGTGTGCTAAAACATTAGTATACATGATAATCAGGCAAAGCGTCACGTATCCAGCAACACAAGAGTCACATGATCTCATCTTCTACCCGCTCTAATCCCAATATGGCATTGTTCAGGTCACCATGCGTCACTTACACCTCACTCTCGTTTCGGTCCCAGGACCGAAACGTTTTCTAATAAATATTCCTAATGTTTCCTTACGTGTTCTTCTAAAGCAGCTTGTCAGTATTTATTACCAAAGTTTATATTCCATCCTAGAACACTTGACTCCTATATGTGGCTTGCACTGACGATACACGTCTTGAGGGGTCATCACGGTTGGCAATTAAGCCATTCATTACAACCACAAGCGAGCCGACTTTGCACAAAGCAAATTGGTTGCGTAATGGAGATGGGGAAATTTTCTCTAATGCAGTGAAGGTGATCTTCACAGATAAGAGCATGGATGATTTGGCGCATCAGTCGTACCTGTTCATTATGCAATAAACATAGCAGTTGCACACAGATGGCACAATTCAGACAGTGTTAAGATTTGTTTAAATTTGGACAGTATAATAGCTGATTTAATCACTCGCTCCCATATGATCGTGTCTTCATTTCCTAATACGTAATGCACAAACTGGCATCATAAATCCCACGCCACCCCTTCATCTGAAGAAATTTTGGAATTAAGAGCATCTGGATGAGGAAGTGCGTATGGCCAATCACATGTACCCCTATCAAAGAAGCCTGGACACTTACCACAGCCAAGATTATGTCCATTTCGCTCCCAGGCATGTGTCCTTCACTGTTGATTTTAAACCTTGGGTATAATTCTCTAGTGCCTATAACCATGCCATCCAGATCTTCAGTGCTAATTATTGTACTATTGCTGCTGATCAGCTCTTAAGAGCAGAATCTGTTTAGCTCTCTGGTTTAACTTCATAGTTGTTTCACAACAAATAAAAGAAAACGCATTAGAAGTTTCCGGAATCCAATAAATTGCAGAGCACAACTTAACTCCTCTCTCATGTTCATCGCGGCCGTCATATATACATTCCAGGATAGTATTCACTATGCTTCATGCCAACGATCAATCGGTCATAGGCTATCCAATACTTCTGCAGTTCAATCTCTTGTTTGTTGTTTATAATTCTAAGATCCTTTAAAATAGGAACTCAGTGAATTTTTTGTCTCATGCAATGTGTCCTTTATTCCCTATTCCCATTTTCACTACTCTTCTTGGGTTGATTTCCAACAATCATTTTCTATTTCTACAGATTGTCTTTTTGCTTATTCCTTATACCTTCATTAGCATTTCTCATTTTGGATATAATTTTCGTCTTTCTGTAAAGTAATTTATGAACATTAGATACAGGACGGGTCCCAGAACGGATAACAGTCGCTAATCAGGTTAAATAAGCTCTTACCACTGCTGTTTCCTAACATTCAGGTACCTTTTCCAGTGTGAACTTTTTCCGTGGAACATTGACTTGCTTTTCTTTTGGTGTGAGAATGTTGGACTGTATCAGAAAACTGTTTTAGCCTAGGAATATGCAGCCTGTCCAGTCTACATTTTTCCGGTGTCTTGGCAAACTTTAATCAATGTGAGTTTCATATTGGTAATACAAAGTCTAAGAGTGGTCCGACATTCTTTGCATACTCGTATAGTGTTCTGAGTGACTTTTCTGACATTCCAGAGTAATAATCTCAGATTTGCCAGGAGCGTATTTGCTGGGACAACGCCAATAAACACTTGCTAGACAAATCCTGTAGCTTGTCCATGTCTGTCTCTAGCTTCTTCTCGTAATATTTTATTCTCTTTATTTGTTTCACATCTGAAAATAGGAATACATCAAAATGTTTAACGTACTCCAGAAACAGTACAGGTCCCAGTATTGATTTATGTGGAACTCCAGTTGTCACACTTACCCACTATGACTGATGGAAACCTGTTTATTTCCTTACACCAGCCATCCATGTTCATCTGGGTGTTAGCTGATTATTATGGGGGTGGTGGTATTCATAGACAGGATGAACTTAGAAATGAGCTGAGGTAGGATTACAGCTCTTGAAAAAAAGAATGGCAAATGAAAGGCATGGGGGAAAATAAGCAAGAAGAGAAGGGGACGATAGAGAAAGAAAAGGGGAGGAAGAGAGGGGAAAGGAGATAATTCGTTGGCAATGTCTATAATTGTACAGATTTATCTCATTCTTTCGTTCTCCCTTTGTTCTTCGCACCCCTCACTTCCTCACCTTCCACATCCCTTCACTTCTCCACCTCCCATATCATGTCATTTTCCAAACTCCTACATCCCTTTACTTCCCAGTCTCCCACATCCCTTCACTTCCCAATCTCCCACATTCCCTCACCTCTCTAATCCTTTCGCTAAGCAAACGCAGCCATTGCAAAATCGTCCCACTGAAGCTCGATACTAGAAATGAGATGAGAGGGGAAGGGGTGAAGGAAGAGAGTTCGCAGAGGGATGGCGAAGCATACGTGATGATCAGACAAGAGGGGAGAATATAAATATATTCATAAAAAGTTGACTATGCATAATTGGAAAGGGAAGGAGAAATAGATACATGGAAAATATACACTATTCGGAAGATTTTTTATTTTCGTTAATAATGCAGAAGCGACAAACGAGTAGGAGAATAATAGGTTTGATCAAAGGATAGGGTAGCACCAATTCCTTGGATTAAGAGCCCTTAACCAGAATCAAAACCTTCCGTCCACATGAAGGGAAACATGAGACTGTTAGGTTAGGAAACATGACAAGTGTTTCCTGAAGCTGGTCTTAGTCATATGACGACCCACAACTGGAACTTCTGGTCATGAAGCTCTATAATAAGGCTCTGTATTAGTATTATTCGCTGATGAAGACTATGTTATCGATCCACCTCTACCTCTGTCTTGCATTTTAAACGCGGTCAGATAATGGCATGTTATATAATACTATGGGTAAGAAGTAAATGAAGAGAATTGTTATGACGTTCTGAAAATGCGCATAGAAATTTCATATGTGAGGATGATATAGGTAGATATATTCTCAAAAAAAAAATAATCTCTTGACGACTGGTTTCTTACGGTTCAAGCCTGTCACCTGCACAAGGACCATTAAGGCTGCATGCCACCCGAGCATCGTCAACCAATCATACGTTAATCTCTACATTAAGAATTAAAGCCAAATCTAAGTGTAAATATACCAAGATATTCAACCCTCCAAGTTTGTACACATTATAGCTCTCAGTGCATACACATCAAGAGAGACCTTGAAGAATATATGGAAATTGCCCCTCATAGTGTACTTTCGATCTTATATTTCTACTACTGTTTTCACTATAACCTTTACAACTTTTGTAAATTACAACGCAAGTGGGGTTGAATACCCACAGTCAACATTAACCTTTACAATAACTTATTTTTAATATATATATATATATATATATATATATATATATATATATATATATATATATATATAAATATATATATATATATATATATATATATATATATATATATATATATATATATATATATATATATATATATATATATATGTATAGCGTGTGCGGGAAGAGAAAGAAATAATGCCAGCAACTTTGGAAAAAGACGAAAGACGGAAGTGCAATAAACTTGAGGAAGAGCACAACAAAGAATACGTTATGAGAAAAAATATATAGTTCACTGCTAATGAAAGGAGGAAGAGGCATGTAAAACAGAAACAATGACGATAAGAATGAGAAATGGTCTACATGATAACGATAAAGAGGATGAGGGATAGGAACAGGAAGGAAGAGAAGCTATATGCAGACAATAAATATAGAGAATATAAGCCTGAAGAGAAGGGAGAGCACAGGCAATATATATGGAAAGAAGGGAAGGGTGGGAGGCACAGGTTGTATAGGGGATGGAAGCCATTGAGAAATTTGTATTGTGAGAGGCCGTTGCTTGCAATGTGATGGCTGGTTAGGGGAAATGTTGATAGTGGGTACGATGAAAGGGGTAGTGAAGGGAAGAGGGGCTGAAGAAGGGAGGAAGAAGAGGGGCTGAGGAAGGAAGGAAGAGAGGCTCATGAAGAGAGGCTCGGGAAGGGAGGAAGAGGGGCTCAGGAAGAAAGGCAGAGAGATTAAGAAAGGTAGAGGAAGAGAGATAGAGGAAGGAAGAGAGGAAATGGATGAGTGGCAGCGGAATGAAGTAAGCGACGAAGATGAGCCTAGGAACAAAAGCAGGAGAAAGGAGGAAGACAGGCAGAAAAATGGTGGAACAGATACACAAAAATAAAATAAATGATGATATAGAATGGACGAAGAAAGGCATAGAAATGTAGGTAAGATAGGAAAATGACAAATAAGAGAGGGAAGAATATGAGAAAACGGATAAAGTCTAGGTCTATCATGAATTATCTGCTCAAAAACACAAACTTACGGTCTGCAGTACTGCAACACACTTTATAAGGAAGGAACAGACGAAAATTATTAAACTAGAAAATAATTCTCCCTGCGTACACCCTCTGGTTCACGTCGCCGGCAGAAGTTTTATTTATATTAAGAATCAACACTCCACACTGAAAAAGAAGCCGATGTAATAACAACTCTATTCTTACTATTATTTTTTTCAACAAACCGGCCGTATCCCACCTAGGCAGGGTGACCTTAAAAGAAAAACTAAATTTTCTCTTTTTAAATTTAGTAATGTATACAGGAGAAGGGGTTACTAGCCCCTTTCTCCCGGCATTTTAGTCGTCTCTTACGGCACGCATAGCTTACAGAGGAAGAATTCTGTTTCGCTTTTCCATGGAGAATTCTTACCATTGCCACAATTATATTTAATATTATTGTCACAAAGTAATGTATTTTTACGTTTGCATACACTGAGACTCATCATCCACCCATAAGAGCACTGCGAAGACGTATACTTCTGTTTTTTTCATTTATCTTGAGTCATGATATTTACCTGATATATCTATATCGTTCATGTATATTATATAAAGGACAGAACACTCAGTAATCTCTAGTGCAGTCTGTAAGGACCCTGCAAATGACGCATTCAGACATATAGACTGCAGGACCAACCTGGAGCCTTTATTGACATAGTGTATCATATCCAGCAACTAATGAAGGTTCAGCAATTCTCTACGAGACTAGTAACGGACCTATGACAAACGAAGGAACGCACACAAGCTTTTTTTAGCTCATCGCTTAGTTTTCTTTTGTCACAACAGCCGCCCCTTCAGCTAAAAAGATTATAATGTGCAATTACTCAGTCACTTAGGACCAAGAAATGGTTACTGACAGATGCGGCTAACATAACACAGCGAAAATAGGAAATAAAACCTGAGCGCTTTCAAAAGTTTCCACTCACATCTTCAGAGGAAAAGGAAGAGGAGGCAAGAGAAGTACATCTTACATGTTAAATCCTGAGGTGACACTTCACTCAAACTTCGTATTAAAGGTAAAAATATTTCTCACAAAAATACAGAACGTGATCTTTTTCAGCCGAAAAATTTAACTTGATGTTGGACAAATGTATGCGTGGGTTAGGTTTCTGAGGGACCTGTGTGTGTCAGGTGTTGTCTCCTCCATTGAATGGGGTGTCACCTCAGGATTAAACATATAAAATATGTTTCTCTTTCCTCGTCTTCCTGTTCCTCTGAAGATTAATGTGTAAGCATATGAAAAAACTAATTTTACTGTGGTAATATATATATATATATATATATATATATATATATATATATATATATATATATATATATATATATATATGCATGCAAACAATCGCAGACAGGCGATCTTAACTATGCAGGACAAGCCACTGGGGGTGGAAATCTATAGCTCAAGTACTTTCACACTTCTCAGTGCGTCACCTGGAGCTGTGCAATGTTGCAAGGGAGCAACCAAAGCAGGAAGAGAGGTCTCAGAGTAGTGTAGGTGTCACTGGCCACGGTAACCTTCAGGTTATCTTTAGGAAATTGATTTCCTACTTGACATCTCAGAAACCCTCCTACCCCATATAGGTAGCAGGGGGATGAAGGTAGGGTGGGGGTTGGCACCGACCACTAACCCAGTCTAAGGGTAACCGTAGCCAGTGACACCTACGCTACTCTTCGACCTCTCTCCCTGCTTTGGTTGTTCCCTTGCAACACTGCACAGCACCTGATGACGCACTGAGGAGTGTGAAAGTACTTGAGCTAAAGATTTCACCCCCCGTGGCTTGTCCTGCATATATATATATATATATATATATATATATATATATATATATATATATATATATATATAAATATATATATATATATATATATATATATATATATATATATATGCAAAACAACCACTGTGAACGAATAGAGAAATTCCAAGCGCTTTCATGACTACTCATATAATGTGAGTAGTCACGAAAGCACTTGGAATTTCTCTATTCTTTCACAGTGATTGTTTTGCATATTCTGAAATCACCTGTTTACTGTGATCTTATTGCATACATACATACATATATATATATATATATATATATATATATATATATATATATATATATATATATATATATATATATATATATATATATATATATATATATGTCGTGCCTAATATGTAAAACTGGTGAATTAGCAAGGACTTATTTAAAATTAACTCCTTTCTAAAATTTCCTCTTATACGTTTAATGATATATTTATAATTTATAATTTTGCACCAAAAGAATCTTAGAAAACTTACCTAACCTTATTATAACAAGCGCAGTTTATTTTAACCTAATCCAACTAAATATATTTTAGATACGTTTACAATAATTTTAATTTAATACTAAACAAACAGAGTGAAATATATTTTTTTCGTTAGGTTCAGAAGGATTTTTGCGAAATTACTGCATACACAAATTTTCGCAAATTTTTGCATACACACACACACACACACACACACACACACACACACACACACACACACACACACACACACACACACACACACACACACACAAACACACACACACACACGACAGAACACAAGAAGAAAGGACTACACTGAAAGAGAGGGTACAGAGACGCAAGGAGGAACGAGAAGCAATGAAAATGAGCAGGACCCAGACACAGGAGGAAGGGCAAACACACCCCACAGAATCTCCCACCAAAAGACCCCACCCGCGACACTCCCAACGCAACTGAGCAACCTATACTCCAACCCACTCACTGTTCCCTCTGCCACCAACCCCCATATCACAAACCTCACCCCAACAGCTGTCCCTCATGGGCATTCTGACCCCCACCCCCATCAACACATACCCCACCTACACCACAGCCCCATATAGGCCCCCACCAAGGCTCTCCCTCCCCCAACCCCAAGATACGTGCATGACCACAATGATAGAAAAGAAACTAAAGGTTTGGTACACAAATGCGGATGGAATAATGAATAAACATGAGGAGTGGAATGAAAGAATCAGTGAAAAATCCCCAGACATCATAGCAGTCACAGAAACAAAACTCGCTGAGATAATAACAGACACAATCTTCCCAACAGGATATCAGATCCTGAGGAAAGATAGAAGGAGTAGAGGGGGAGGAGGGGTTGCACTGCTCATAAAACACCAATGGGGATTTGAGGAAATGGAAGGCATGGACATGATTGGAGAAAGAGACTACATTGTAGGTACAATTCAGTCCGGAGAACATAAAGTAGTCATTGGAGTGATGTATAACCCACCACAGAACTGCAGGAGGCCAAGAGAGGAGTACGAAGAAAACAACAGGGTGATGGTGGACACACTGGCTGAGGTGGCAAGAAGAGCTCACTCGAGCAGAGCAAAGTTACTGGTAATGGGCGATTTCAACCACAGGGAGATCGACTGGGAAAACCTGGAGCCACATGGGGGTCCCGAAACATGGAGAGCAAAGATGATGGATGTGGTACTTGAAAACCTCATGCATCAACATGTCAGGAACACAACCAGAGAGAGAGGGGAGGATGAGCCAGCAAGACTGGATCTTGTGTTCACCCTGAGCAGTTCAGACATCGAGGACATCACTTACGAGAGGCCCCTTGGAGCTAGCGATCATGTGGTTCTGAGTTTTGACTATATAGTAGAGTTACAAGTGGAGAAGGTAACAGGAACTGAAGGGGACAGGCCAAACTATAAAAGGGGGGACTACACAGGTATGAGAAACTTCCTGCAGGAGGTTCAGTGGGACAGAGAAATGGTAGGAAAATCAGTAAACGAGATGATGGAATATGTGGCAACAAAGTGCAAGGAGGCAGAGGAAAGTTTTGTTCCCAAGGGAAACAGAAATAATAGGAAGACCAAGACGAGTCCTTGGTTTACCCGAAGGTGTAGGGAGGCAAAAGCTAAGTGCAACAGAGAATGGAAAAGGTACAGGAGGCATAGGACCCAGGAAAACAAGGAGATTAGTAGAAGAGCCAGAAACGAGTATGCGCAGATAAGGAGGGAGGCCCAGAGACAGTATGAAAACGACATAGCATCGAAAGTCAAATCTGACCCGAAACTGCTGTATAGCCACATTAGGAAGAAGACAACAGTCAAGGACCAGGTGATAAGGCTGAGGAAAGAAGGTGGGGAACTCACAAGAAACGATCAAGAGGTATGTGAGGAGCTCAACACGAGATTTAAGGAAGTATTTACAGTAGAGACAGGAAGGACTCTGGGGGGACAGACCAGATGGGGACACCAACAAGGAATACACCAACAAGTGTTGGACGACATACATACAGATGAGGAGGAGGTGAAGAAACTGCTAAGGGACATCGATACCTCAAAGGCAATGGGACCGGACAACATCTCTCCATGGGTCCTTAGAGAGGGAGCAGATATGTTGTGCGTACCACTTACCACAATCTTCAACACATCCCTGGAAACTGGGCAACTACCTGAGGTATGGAAGACAGCAAATGTAGTTCCCATTTTCAAAAAAGGAGACAGAAAAGAGGCACTAAACTATAGACCTGTGTCATTGACGTGTATAGTATGCAAAATTATGGAGAAGATTATCAGGAGGAGAGTGGTGGAGCACCTGGAACGGAACAGGAGTATAAATGCCAACCAGCACGGATTCACGGAAGGCAAATCCTGTGTCACAAACCTTCTGGAGTTTTATGATAAAATAACAGAAGTAAGACAAGAGAGAGAGGGGTGGGTTGATTGCATCTTCTTGGACTGCAAGAAGGCCTTTGACACAGTTCCTCACAAGAGATTAGTGCAGAAGCTAGAGCATCAGGCGCATATAACAGGAAGGGCACTGCAATGGATCAGAGAATACCTGACAGGGAGGCAACAACGAGTCATGGTACGTAATGATGTATCACAGTGGGCACCTGTGACGAGCGGGGTCCCACAGGGGTCGGTCCTAGGACCAGTGCTATTTTTGGTATATGTGAACGACATGACGGAAGGGTTAGACTCAGAAGTGTCCCTGTTTGCAGATGATGTGAAGTTAATGAGGAGAATTAAATCTGATGAGGACCAGGCAGGACTTCAAAGAGACCTGGACAGACTGGACACCTGGTCCAGCAAATGGCTTCTCGAATTTAATCCTGCCAAATGCAAAGTCATGAAGATAGGGGAAGGGCACAGAAGACCACAGACAGAGTATAGGCTAGGTGGCCAAAGACTGCAAACCTCACTCAAGGAGAAAGATCTTGGGGTGAGTATAACACCGAGCATGTCTCCGGAAGCACACATCAATCAGATAACTGCTGCAGCATATGGGCGCCTGGCAAACCTGAGAACAGCATTCCGACACCTTAGTAAGGAATCACTCAAGACACTGTACACCGTGTATGTCAGGCCCATACTGGAGTATGCAGCACCTGTTTGGAACCCGCACTTGATAAAGCACGTCAAGAAACTAGAGAAAGTACAAAGGTTTGCAACAAGGTTAGTTCCAGAGCTAAGGGGAATGTCCTATGAAGAAAGATTAAGGGAAATCGGCCTGACGACACTGGAGGACAGGAGGGTCAGGGGAGACATGATAACGACATATAAAATACTGCGTGGAATAGACAAGGTGGACAAGGACAGGATGTTCCAGGGAGGGGACACAGAAACAAGAGGCCACAATTGGAAGTTGAAGACACAAATGAGTCAGAGAGATAGTAGGAAGTATTTCTTCAGTCATAGAGTTGTAAGGCAGTGGAATAGCCTAGAAAATGACGTAGTGGAGGCAGGAACCATACACAGTTTTAAGACGAGGTTTGATAAAGCTCATGGAGCGGGGAGAGAGAGGGTCTAGTAGCAACCGGTGAAGAGGCGGGGCCAGGAGCTAGGACTCGACCCCTGCAACCACAAATAGGTGAGTACAAATAGGTGAGTACACACATACACACACACACACACACACACACACACACACACACACACACACACACACACACACACACACACACACACACACACACACACACATATATATATATATATATATATATATATATATATGCAAAACAACCACTCTGAAAGAATAGAGAAATTCCAAGCGCTTTCGTGACTACTCACATTATCAAGGAACTATGAAAGTGAAGCATCCAGGGAAGCTATATAAGGGGTCGGCCAGCACCTCACTATCAGATCCCACAACGGTTAAACACGTGACGCGCGGCGAGCCAACTTGGATAGGTCGTTTGCAAAACTCACCCCCAAGCTGTTTATTTGTCCAGTGTATTATTAAATTCTTCCCAAATTCTATTAATTATAAATGGATCTAATTTATATAAACCAAAGGAAATATTCATATTATTGTCAAAACTGCTTTTTATGAAACAAGATTCAATTATATTCCTGTCGATATATATATATATATATATATATATATATATATATATATATATATATATATATATATATATACATATATATATATATATGTAGGTAGTAGGTTGGTAGACAGCAACCGCCCAGGGAGGTACTACCGTCCTGCCAAGTGAGTGTAAAACGAAAGCCTGTAATTGTTTTACATGATGGTAGGATTGCTGGTGTCTTTTGTCTGTCTCATAAATATGCAAGATTACAGGTAAGTCTTGCTACTTCTACTTACACTTAGGTCACACTAAACATACATGTACAAGCATATATATACACACCCCTCTGGGTTTTCTTCTATTTTCTTTCTAATTCTTGTTCTTGTTTATTTCCTCTTTTCTCCATGGGGAAGTGGAACAGAATTCTTCCTCTGTAAGCCATGCGTGTCATAAGAGGCGACTAAAATGCCGGGAGCAAGGGGCTAGTAACCCCTTCTCCTGTATATATTACTAAATTTAAAAGGAGAAACTTCAGTTTTTTCTTTTGGGCCACCCCGCCTCGGTGGGATACGGCTGGTACGTTGAAAGAAAGAAGAAATATATATATATAAATATATATATATATAATATATATATATATATATATATATATATATATATATATATATATATATATATATATATATATACAGAAAATAGAGATAGATGGAAGAAAGTGAAACTGTGAAAAAGGAAAGAAAAGACATTCAGATGAAAGTGAATATCTACATATTACAAAACGACACTCTCTCAGATATGGAAAAAAAATAAAAGATCAGATTTCTGCGAGTCAGAAAGTAGCCAGACACAGGTTAGAGAGAAGATAATGTGAAGAAAGATAGAAGGAACGTGAAGAGGCAGACGAGAGGCCAGAGAGAAGAGCGCAGAGGGGACTTCAGAAGTTGAGAGGACGAGCGACGAGAGGTCGAGGAGGCGGAGAGAGAAGTCCTGTTTGCAGCTGCCTCGCGGAATAGCTAACGTTCGTAAACCTAAAAAAGTTAATCAGTGGTCGGCCTACACAACTAATAAAGTTAATTTTATTTCTTATTTTCATATATATATATATATATATATATATATATATATATATATATATATATATATATATATATATATTTGAGATGAGACCTAACCAATATACGAGAAACTAGCGTATCTCACAATAACATTAGTTTAAAGAATCCACAAGCAACCTCAACTTAGAGTCTCCACTTGAGGAAGAACGTACAATAACGATATAAATAATCTAATTTTTTGCAACGAGACCTGTCCCCGAACTGTGAAGAATGATGTATTAAGAGA
Organism: Cherax quadricarinatus; assembly: GCF_038502225.1. Classification (NCBI taxonomy): domain Eukaryota; kingdom Metazoa; phylum Arthropoda; class Malacostraca; order Decapoda; family Parastacidae; genus Cherax; species Cherax quadricarinatus. Next base: position 15,992,933 of record NC_091313.1, read on the forward strand.
GAACTGGAACGGATCTTCGATTATCACGGAAGAAAGAAGTGGTAAAGAGGACATGATCTAGATGTAATAAATTGTTGGAGTAAATGAATGACTAGAAAGGATCCGTGTGTTCGAGGTAAGGCAAAAACGACAGACAAGGGAACAAAGCTGGAAATTAATGATCCAAGCGAGCTACAGGGACGTGATGAATTTTTTATGTAGTCACAGAAAAGAAGAGAAATGAGATGAACTAGATGAGGTGGTGGCATTAAACTCTATATACAAGGAGGCAGTTAAGGCAAAGTTCATACACAGCTTTAACAACAGGTGTGAAAGGGATCTTGAAAAAAAAAAACAGAATAATTAGCCAAGGAAAAGTAAAGATGTGGTGTCAGGAGCAAATTCTTGACCACCACAAACCAAACTCAAACACAACCCGATGAGCACAACTACACACAACAAAGACGCATTTGTAAATATTATATGACCTGAATCCATTGTTCGCTCAGCGGCTGTAAATGTTCGTTCAAACGCCTATAATCATTGTAACATACGAACTTGACACGGTACATTCCTGCTACAGCAAGGTAGAATAATCAATACAATTGTTGGGACGTTAGTGTCAGACGGTCGCACAGGACACGATGCAATTCAATGGTTATTTAAGTTCACCATCACTACTCCCTCATTATCGCCATCATAACCACCAATACTACCATCACTACCCCATCTAGTCACCACCATCACGACCCCGTCCCCTACCTCGTCAGCAATCACGTGACCAGCAATAACACCAAGGCTGCCTCTGGTTTATTCGGTATTTCCACTGCTGTCACTCACTACACAGTGCCAGCATACTCCTGGTATACTAGAACACACAATACAAAGGCCACCACTACAATAAACCACAAAATATTAACAAACCTTACTATACTAAACCACATAAAATTAGCATCCTTTACTATAATAAACCAACAATTCCATGACGGAACCATACGATATTAACATCCTTTAAATTACTAAACTACACACTATCATCATCCTTTACTTCACTAAGCCACTCAATACCAGTAACGTCACAATAAATCATACAATACCCTCATATGTTTTATTTTATATTAGACCACATATTAGACCTCAGCTAATTCAGTCGTACACATTTCCATCACACACACACACACACACACACACATACACACACACACACGTACCCACACACACACACACACACACACACACACACACACACACACACACACACACACACACACACACACACACACACACACACACACACACACACACACACAAACCTTCTCGAGTTTTATGACAAAGTAACAGAAGTAAGACACGAGAGGAGTGGGTTGACTGAATTTTCTTGGACTGCAAGAAGGCCTTAGACACAGTTCCTCACGAGAGTTTAGTGCAGAAGCTAGAGGATCAGGCGCGTATAACAGGAAGGCACTGCAATGGATCAGAGAATGCCTGACAGGGAGGCAACAACGAGTCATGGTACGTGATGAGGTATCACAGTGGGCATCTGTGACGAGCGGGGTCTCACAGGGGTCGGTCCTAGGACTAGTGCTATTTTTGGTATATGTGAATGACGTGATGGAAGGGATAGACTCAGAAGTGTCCCTGTTCGCAGATGATATGAAGTTAATAAGGAGAATTAAATCAGCTGAGGATCAGGCAGGACTTCAAAGAGACCTGGACAGGCTGGACACTTGGTCCAGCAACTGGCTTCTCGAATTTAACCCCGCCAAATGCAAAGTCATGAAGATAGGGGAAGGGCAAAGAAGACCGCAGACAGAGTATAGGCTAGGTGGCCAAAGACTGCAAACCTCACTCAAGGAGAAAGATCTTGGGGTGAGTATAACACCGAGCACGTCTCAGGAAGCACACATCAACCAGATAACTGCTGCAGCATATGGGCGCCTGGCAAACCTGAGAATGACCTTCCGATACCTTAGTAAGGAATCGTTTAAGGCACTGTACACCGTGTGCGTCAGGCCAATACTGGATTATGTAGTATCAATTTGGTACCCACACTTGATCAAACACATCAAGAAATTAGAGAAAGTGCAAAGATTTGCGACAAGGTTAGTTCCAGAGCTAAGGGGAATATCCTACGACGATAGGTTAAGGGAAATCGGCCTGACGACTCTGGAGGACAGGAGGGTTAGGGGAGACATGATAACGACATACAAAATACTGTGTGGAATAGACAAAGTGGACAGAGACAGGATGTTCCAGAGAATGGACACAGAAAAAAGGGTTAGGAAGTATTTCTTCAGTCACAGAGTAGTCAGGAAGTGGAATAGTCTAGAAATTGAGTTAGTGGAGGCAGGAACCATACATAGTTTTAAGACGAGGTATGATAAAGCTCATGGAGCAGGGAGAGAGAGGACCTAGTAGCGTTCAGTGAAGAGGCGGGGCCAGGAGCTGAGTCTCGACCCCTGCAACCACAATTAGGTGAGTGCAATTAGGTGAGTACACACTCACACAGAAGAGGTATGATAAAGGGTATGGAGCAGGGAGAGTGACCTAGTAGCGACCAGTGAAGAGGTGGGGCCAGGAGCTGTGGCTCGAAACAAGCAACCACAACTAAGTACACACACACACACACACACACACACACACACACACAGAGGCAAAGTGTCTATTGACAAGTGCCTTTGACACCTGGTAAGACACACAGATTGTTTCAAAGATGGGATACAGAAAGAAGGAGTCACAGTTGGAAGTTGAAAACTCAGATGAGTCACAGGGATGTCAGCAAGTATTTCTTCAGCTATAGAGTTGTCAAGAAGTGGAACATTCTGGAGAGTGTTGTAGTGGAGGCAGGATCCATACATAGCTTTAAAAAGAGGTTCGATGCAGCTCATGGAGCAGGGAGAGAGTGGACCTAATAACGACCAGCGAAGAGCCGGGAGCCAGGACCTGCAACTCGACCCCTGAAACCACAAATAGGTGAATACAAATGAGTGCACACACACATATCATACCACAAATCCTAACCTAGACAATCACTAACTCTGCATACTGGAATAATTTGATGTCTTAAAAGTCATGCAATGATTGGCTTGACCAGTGAGTCCACCTCCATACCTTTAATATCTAGAATTAAATATTTGAGTATACGAAACAGTTTCACGGACCAAAAAATTATATGTAATATTCGGCTAAATATTTTGAAAAAAAAATTAATTAAATGGGTGAGCATGAAAATGTTCAGATATCGTCTGTATGTTTATGACGTGGAATAAAGCTACAAGTTTTATTTCGCTTAATTGTTATTACTTTTATTTACGTAATGTTAAATGTTTTTTTTTAGTTATTATTACTATTATTTTAAATTTTTTACATGATTAAATTGATTTGTTAATATTAGTTTTTTTTAGTTCTAACTGAGGTTATTGTTCTAGCTATTTTACATATTGCATTATTAAACAAACCTGATTTGACACAGCAACACAAAGGTATATTGGTACACAGGACATTTTCCACAACTTTATTGCTGAATCACTGGTCAGGAGCAAGAAAGGTTGAATTTGAGAGGAACGTGCTTAGCATGGGTCAGTAAGTATACTGAAGCGTTGCTTCTCCGTTCTCGCTTCTACTAGTGCGACCCTCTACATCAGGGATTCTCAACTTTTCCTCCATCATTAACCCCCTCGGCTTGATGTATTTCTACATTTACCCCCTTCCAAACAAAAAAAAATTATCGCCATCATAAAGGGACAGATAAACAATGTCAGAAAAAAATAAATTATTTAGATTTTGCACAAAAATAGCAATATACATTCGTATCACCAAAAATAATAAAAATAAAACAGTCTATTCAAAAGAAATTTAATTGAATTATTATTCAATTATCAGATACATGAAATATTTACCCCTTGTCATGTAATTTTTTACCCCCAAGGGGTAAATTTACCCCGGGTTGAGAATCACTGCTCTACATCTTCCACGCTTCACCTCCAGCAGTATAAAAGGCTCTATCTTCAGGTTTTATTTTCACATTGTTCTAGACGTTAGAGCTGAACACCTCTCTAGGAGGAGGGAATGACCAATTTCTAACTGTATAAAACTTAATATGTAACCTAATGGTTATAATCATAACCATGTTTTTTAAAGAGATGAACCGGTAAGCCGGCGGAAGTCCTCGGTCGGATGACCAAAAACTCAAGCTGTGCGTCATCATCTGACTAAGACCCGCATCTGAAAATTTTTGTCGTGTTTCCTGACAAACATAACAACTTCATAAAGGTTGACGGACTGATCGCATCTTCAGCACTCCACTGCTTCTGCTGTCCCCTCTGTATTCGACTGAAGAAACCTGCTGTGTAAGCAAAACTTTTCGGAAATATTGATACTCAACTGTTACATGTGTATTATTTACATAGTGTTTTTGCTTTTATCATCACGCTGTTGCAGTTAATATATTATTATTATTATTATTATTATTATTATTATTATTATTATTATTATTATTATTATTATTATTATTATTATTATTTCAGCTATGGTCTGATTGTAGCTGTCACTGTTCTTATGATACTATTAGGGTAAGATGAGGAGCGAGAAAGTACACGACTCATGAATGTGAGGTGAGAAAGCTAGTATGACCATGAGTGTGAGGTGAGAAAGCTAGTATGGCCATGAGTGTGAGGTGAGAAAGCTAGTATGGCCATGAGTGTGAGGTGAGAAAGCTAGTATGACCATGAGTGTGAGGTGAGAAAGCTAGTATGGCCATGAGTGTGAGGTGAGAAAGCTAGTGTGGCCATGAGTGTGAGGTGAGAAAGCTAGTATGGCCATGAGTGTGAGGTGAGAAAAGCGAGTATGGTCATGAGTGTGAGGTGAGAAAAGCGAGTATGGTCATGAGTGTGAGGTGAGAAAGCTAGTATGGCCATGAATGTGAGGTGAGAAAGCTAGTATGGCCATGAGTGTGAAGTGAGAAAAGCGAGTATGGCCATGAGTGTGAGGTAAGAAAGCTAGTATGACCATGAGTGTGAGGTGAGAAAGCTAGTATGACCATAAGTGTGAGGTGAGAAAGCTAGTATGGTCATGAGTGTGAGGTGAGAAAAGCGAGTATGGCCATGAATGTGAGGTGAGAAAGCTAGTATGACCATGAGTGTGAGGTGAGAAAGCTAGTATGACCATGAGTGTGAGGTAAGAAACCTAGTATGGCCATGAGTGTGAGGTGAGAAAGCTAGTATGGCCATGAGTGTGAGGTGAGAAAGCTAGTATGGCCATGAGTGTGAGGTGAGAAAGCTAGTATGGCCATGAGTGTGAGGTGAGAAAGCTAGTATGACCATGAGTGTGAGGTGAGAAAGCTAGTATGGCCGTGAGTGTGAGGTGAGAAAGCTAGTATGACCATGAGTGTGAGGTAAGAAAGCTAGTATGACCATGAGTGTGAGGTGAGAAAGCTAGTATGACCATAAGTGTGAGGTGAGAAAGCTAGTATGGCCATGAGTGTGAGGTGAGAAAAGTATGGCCATGAGTGTGAGGTGAGAAAGCTAGTATGGCCATGAGTGTGAGGTGAGAAAGCTAGTATGGCCATGAGTGTGAGGTGAGAAAGCTAGTATGGCCATGAGTGTGAGGTGAGAAAGCTAGTATGGCCATGAGTGTGAGGTGAGAAAGCTAGTATGGCCATGAGTGTGAGGTGAGAAAGCTAGTATGGCCATGAGTGTGAGGTGAAAAGGCTAGTATGGCCATGAGTGTGAGGTGAGAAAGCTAGTATGGCCATGAGTGTGAGGTGAGAAAGCTAGTATGACCATGAGTGTGAGGTAAGAAAGCTAGTATGACCATGAGTGTGAGGTGAGAAAGCTAGTATGACCATGAGTGTGAGGTGAGAAAGCTAGTATGACCATAAGTGTGAGGTGAGAAAGCTAGTACGGCCATGAGTGTGAGGTGAGAAAAGCGAGTATGGCCATGAATGTGAGGTGAGAAAGCTAGTATGACCATGAGTGTGAGGTGAGAAAGCTAGTATGACCATGAGTGTGAGGTAAGGAAGCTAGTATGACCATGAGTGTAAGGTGAGAAAGCTAGTATGACCATGAGTGTGAGGTGAGAAAGCTAGTATGGCCATGAGTGTGAGGTGAGAAAGCTAGTATGGCCATGAGTGTGAGGTGAGAAAGCTAGTATGGCCATGAGTGTGAGGTGAGAAAGCTAGTATGACCATGAGTGTGAGGTGAGAAAGCTAGTATGGCCGTGAGTGTGAGGTGAGAAAGCTAGTATGACCATGAGTGTGAGATGAGAAAGCTAGTATGACCATGAGTGTGAGGTAAGAAAGCTAGTATGACCATGAGTGTGAGATGAGAAAGCTAGTATGACCATGAGTGTGAGGTGAGAAAGCTAGTATGGCCATGAGTGTGAGGTGAGAAAGCTAGTATGGCCATGAGTGTGAGGTGAGAAAGCTAGTATGGCCATGAGTGTGAGGTGAGAAAGCTAGTATGGCCATGAGTGTGAGGTGAGAAAGCTAGTATGGCCATGAGTGTGAGGTGAGAAAGCTAGTATGGCCATGAGTGTGAGGTGAGAAAGCTAGTATGGCCATGAGTGTGAGGTGAGAAAGCTAGTATGGCCATGAGTGTGAGGTGAGAAAGCTAGTATGGCCATGAGTGTGAGGTGAGAAAGCTAGTATGGCCATGAGTGTGAGGTGAGAAAGCTAGTATGGCCATGAGTGTGAGGTGAAAAAGCTAGTATGGCCATGAGTGTGAGGTGAGAAAGCTAGTATGACCATGAGTGTGAGGTGAGAAAGCTAGTATGGCCATGAGTGTGAGGTGAAAAAGCTAGTATGGCCATGAGTGTGAGGTGAGAAAGCTAGTATGGCCATGCGGAAACATCGATTTATTGGATTCGTGTACAATAATTCGGTATTTTTATTTCCCCGGATATAGTGATACCTAATTGTTGCACCCGTGTAACTCACCTGCTTGTCGGTGTTGTATGCCATTATTGCAGTGATTATGCGGGGTATTCCTTACAACACAATAATGATTGTGCTGTAAGGAATGTTGGAAGATAATAGAAATAACAATATGATTGCGATTTCTGTTATCTGATTAATAATCAGCTTATAGGATCATCATATGATTAATAATAACCACTTCCTAGGCTCAGAATTTATTTGATTATGAATAATTGGTTCACCATTTAGTTGATTAATAATCAGTTCATATGATGTGATAAATGGTTTTGAAAACCGACAAGTTTAAGAATTGAGACACTTATGCAACATATGGGAATCTTTATTGAAGAAACATTTCGCCACACAGTGGCTTCATCAGTACAATACAAATTAGGAAGGTATAAGGAGAGGAGGAGTATGAGGTAATCAGTCCCTTAGCCTGGAATCGATGTGTTCAGTCCATCACTCTTGTAGGAAGTACAGCATATGGCCAGAGAAGCGGCTGATATACTGCATAAGTTTCTCAGTTCTTCAACTTGTCAGTTTTCAAAACCATTTATCACATCTGTCAGACACTGCAGTATCATGGGATCTTGATACAAAGAATTCTTCAACACTTGTCCAACCTTGGGACGAAAACCTCACCTGACTACAGTATATAAGCCACTTTTCTGGCCCTATGCTGCGCTTCCTACAAGAGTGATGGACTGAACACATCGATTCCAAGCTAAGCGACTAATTACCTCAAACTCCTCCTCTCCGTATACCTTCCTGCTTTGTATCGGACAGATGAAGCCACTGTGTGGCGAAACGTTCTTAAGTTTCTCAATTCTTCAGTTCACATGATCAGGATCTACAATTATACACAAAGGTTTTCTAAAATTATTACTACTTCATCAGATATCACTTACAATTTTAATTATAATAATAACTGTTGCATAGCCATTCGCAGTACTACTGTGTTCGGCCCAGAGTGATCACAAAGTCCCTGAGGAAAAGGAAGCAGTGAGGTTTGATCTAAAGTGGGGGTGGGGGAGACAAATCCATTTTCTTGGATGAAGAGCCGGTCACAGGCTCTTGTGACATTGTGGTATATACACATCAGTTTTGATAAAATTCTGCGTAAGTAATCTACATGCGGATCACTAAGTAGTTGAAAAGAAACAGGAGCCACCATGCAATTTCTTGATTAAATAAAAAAAAGATTACCGGCCATTTCCATGGAGCAATATAATCCTTACGGGTTTAGCTCCTCCTCATGAAATTATGAGCACATATAAGGAAAATTTCTGAAAAATATCACTTGAAGGTTAAATTTATTAAATTTTATACAAATATGAAGGTGAGATACTCTAATTGCAGAATAGCATTGAGGTCTACTAAGCGTATAATCGTGACGAGATCTCCTAGTGAGAGTGTAGAATAAATACACGATAAATCTCTGAAGTTTAGCCCCATTGACAACTTTTATAGGGTAAACTGTTAACCACGACTATTCATTACGTATTTAAGGTAATGTGTATACTGGACTTTATAGGAGTTTGTATAGACAGTTTGAAATATTTTCAGAATGCCATATAACTTACATTAATGAGGATAGGGAGCTTGGTGTGGTATTGCTTATTCGTTTTTAGTCAGAGAATGGCCCGCGGGGGAGACGAATCGTGTAGTTGTCGCCAGGTACGTTCCAGGCGTTTTCAAACAGCAGGCGACCAGCAGCACGGTGCTCGGTCGCTCAAACTCAGAAGGTGGACTGAAGTTATTGTTGCAGAAGGTGGTACGACAGGTGGGTAAAGTGTGCTGAGTGTTTTATGCAAGTGTCACGTATTTAAAGTACCGAAGAGAAGGAATAACGAACTCCACACATCTGACAAAAAATTACGCACTTGTAGTTACGAAGAGTTCAGGAGAAATAGCAACAACGAACTGTGCACCAAGAACAACGAACCAAGCGCCAGTAACAACAATTCAGGCACCAACAATAGCGAGCAACACAACAGAATTAAAACGAACAGACCAGAAGAAATAGCGAAATACATGCTAGAACCGAATAATTCATAATCTAATGACGTGATAAATAAAACAACGGACAACACACCAAGAGTTGTCATAACGAAGGGTAATGGGGATCGATTTTCTTCTTCCCCTGTCGGTTGAGCACTTTCACCCAATTTAATCTCCATTTAATTAATATTACAAAAAATGGCAGCGAACACCGCACCAGAAACAAAGAAAAAATCAGTGACAACGAGTCACGCACCGAGAGTAAGAACGAATATAAATGAGTAGTAGTACTTTTTTCTGCGGATAACATGCTTTTGTCTGAGTTCACTCATGAGTGTTTTGTGTTGACAGTCAATGAGGCAGCTAATACAGTATTAATGGTGTCGAGGACTAGTTACCACCATTTAATGTTTAGTGAGTGGAAGTCTGCATGATGTGTCCTTTAATAGTCTGAGTATCTTTCCCAATGACTACTACTCTGGCACCGTGTAAACAACAATGAAGGGTATTTGTGGTGGGAGTGCTTATTGCTTATATGTGACGATATAAAACTATATTCATCTTGGTTTTCATTGTGGCTGAACCTAGGTTCAAGCTTAAGGTGTCTTGGATGGCAGCTAGGCTAGTTACGATGGGTGATGTTAAGTCCCTCTATCTATAGCGCCAGCTACTTCTACTATTTCAGTAACCATGGTAATAGAAAACACAGTATGAGGTGCATAATAATGCAGTTAAACTGGAAATCTAAGTAATTTATAAGGAGTTATTTTTGATGATGGTGGTCATTAAATTAGATTTTTTAATAATTGCAAATGCAAATTTAGTCACAAAAGCTACTAAATAAAAAAATGACATGTGGAATATTTTTCGCTTCATAGTGACATCCAGTCCTCACTAACTTGGACAATAAGTTGTTATCTCACGAAGTTTTCGCTCTGTGTAAAACTTGATCACGTCCTGACTTGATATAGTTCCAAAAGAGCCAAAAGCTATCAATATAAAAGCTGATTCTGCATCGTGTCTTTTCTTTACTAGTAGCGGCAGAACGCCTTTTGGATCCAACTTGTGCGATGTTTTACTTCGTTGTGACGTCTGGTCCTCGTTAACTTCCAATAGATGTAAACATCAACACTGCCACTGCTGTTAGGTTCATGGGCTGGAACCAACAATAACTTATTCAGCAGACAGCAATATTCCTTCTTCCTGCACTCATTTGCTTCTGAGTTCTTTTTCTTTACTTCCTTTCTTGCGCCCATTCTTACTGTACCTCTTCGATTTTCGTCCACGTTCTTCTACGACCTTTCATTTCTGTCTTTCCTCGTTGACTTTTACACTCAAATATCTTTACCATTAAACCTTTTTATATCCCCTCTTCCTATCAGTTTCAAGCAAATGCCCTCTTCCTCCTTCACTCTTCATCCGAAACTTCTGTATCTCCTGTATCTTTACTTTCTCTTACGCCCTAATTCCTTTTCCTTACTTTCCACAACCCTTTCCCCTTGCCTACTTTACCTCCTTTCCGTAGCCCTCTCTTATTCGATATATCTCGTCTCTCATTTTCCCTCTCATGCCAAGAACACACCTCCTTCCCCTCACCCTTAAATAATATTTTTCCCTCAATTCGTCTCCTCTCATTCACCCCTTCCCCACCCTATAACACTCGAGTGTGACACATGTTACACACCTCCGTGTTTACTGTAGGGGTAGGCAAATTGCTTCCAATGAGGGCCGTTCAGCTACTGAGGAGTTAGGGCTAAATGGGCCTTCGTGATGGAAGAAACAATGGCCAAATTTGCTGGGCAATCAGCGGGCCTCCAAGCCCCCCCATAGCTGGCCAATAATGGGCGCTAATGGAACCCTTCGCCGGCAAGTGTCGTAATTAATAATTTTGCCATATGGGTTCCCTTTTTCCCCCTCTTTTTTCCTTCCCTCTCTCTCTCTCTCTCTCTCTCTCTCTCTCTCTCTCTCTCTCTCTCTCTCTCCCTATTACCTGGAGAGAGTATTGGGTGAGGCGTGTCTATAGTGTTTCTCTCGTCCGCTGCTTCACTCTGGTTATTTCTTCGTATACTGTCATACTGGGTCAATGCTAAACGTGTTGCAGTGTTATGGTTAACCCTCTCCCTCTCTCTCTCTCTCTGCTCTTATGCTCAATATCTCGGCTACACTTTCCCTCTTCCGCCAACATTCCTTCTTTTATTGTACAAGTGTTGGTAAAGTTTTACCATTTGTAAATATTATTTCTCTTAGTGTGAGCAAATGTGTGTCCACTCTCGCTCTTGCAGGTGTACACGCAAGCGCGAACGTGCTCTCTTATTTGTGTTTGCCGGGGCCAACTCTGAGCTCCTGGCCCTGCCTCATAAGTTGCTTGAAATTCACCTTCCTAGTCACGTGGGCCCTATCATATGTGTTCTTAAAACTGTGTGTGTGCGCGTACATTCACCTAATTGTGGTTACAGAGGTCGAGTCTCAGCTCTTTGTGTGTGTGTGTGCGTGTGTGTCACTCACTTCCCCGATAACTTTCACCTCATAGAAACATTTCTTACGAGCTCAGTGTTTTGATCATCGCCGTCAAATACGAATCCAGTTACAAGCAAAACTTCTTGTTTTCTTTTATTTCTAAGCAAGGCAGTCAGTCCTCTGTGACACGTAAAGAGACGCTATGATGCCCCTGACCCCCACGCATACATTAACACTAATTAGAACTTCCTCAAGAAACGAGGGGGGAGGGTTACAATTTTCTTCATCATGGAGCCTAAGGAGGAACCTGCTCATTCCTCGCTGCCGTCAGCTCAGTCCTCATCCCCCGGATCTCATTATATCCCACACTCTCAAAGTGCCGCGCCACCTCTCTTCAAGGGAAAAAATATTAAATATATCCGGATTTCCTCATCTGAGATCGGTGGTTGTAATTATGATTTCTTTTATTAGTGAAAAATTGCTATTGTTGATCATGAGGCCCTCTGAATTTCTCTCTCATTTGGGTAGTAAAACATTGTAGGTTGTAGCGAGGGTGAGCAGCAGTGATATCTGCACTCACTCCTGCGAGTGCTACTGTTGTTGTTGTTGCTGTTGTTGCTGTTGTTGTTGCTGCTGCTGCTGCTGCTGCTGCTGCTGCTGCTGCTGCTGCTCTCTGGTGGTGTGGAACAGCAGCATCCACCGCGTCGCCAGCAAAACTCTACCAGGGAAGATACTCAGCACCGTCAGTGTCTGCTACACTGTAGCAGGGAAGATACTCAGCACCGTCAGTGTCTACTACACTGTAGCAGGGAAGATACTCAGCACCGTCAGTGTCTGCTACACTGTAGCAGGGAAGATACTCAGCACCGTCAGTGTCTGCTACACTGTAGCAGGGAAGATACTCAGCACCGTCAGTGTCTGCTACACTGTAGCAGGGAAGATACTCAGCACCGTCAGTGTCTACTACACTGTAGCAGGGAAGATACTCAGCACCGTCAGTGTATACTACACTGCAGCAGGGAAGATACTCAGCATCGTCAGTGTCTGCTACACTGTAGCAGGGAAGATACTCAGCACCGTCAGTGTCTACTACACTGTAGCAGGGAAGATGGCACCGTCAGTGTCTGCTACACTGTAGCAGGGAAGATACTCAGCACCGTCAGTGTCTACTACACTGTAGCAGGGAAGATACTCAGCATCGTCAGTGTCTACTACACTGTAGCAGGGAAGATACTCAGCATCGTCAGTGTCTACTACACTGTAGCAGGGAAGATACTCAGCACCGTCAGTGTCTGCTACACTGTAGCAGGGAAGATACTCAGCACCGTCAGTGTCTGCTACACTGTAGCAGGGAAGATACTCAGCACCGTCAGTGTCTACTACACTGTAGCAGGGAAGATACTCAGGACCGTCAGTGTCTGCTACACTGTAGCAGGGAAGATACTCAGCACCGTCAGTGTCTACTACACTGTAGCAGAGAAGATACTCAGCATCGTCAGCGTCTGCTGTACTGTAGCATGGAAGATCAGCAGCACAGTCAGCCTTGGCTCCAGTACATCTGCTGCTGCAGTATAGCAGCGGAGATCACCTGACACACTTCTCGTAAAACTCACAAGTTTATTTCCACAAAAATGGAGGGTTACTTGAGTCACTCTCTGACCACTTTTTCTACTTAAGTCTCATTGTTCCTTTTCATCTCTATATCTGTCTTTTTTCCAGTGTGCATTCACTTAGTTGCACTTAGTGTAGTGCAGGGGGTTGAGCCACAGCTCCTAGCCCGTCTCTCAACTCCTATTGACTTTAATATTTTTAACCTCTAGTGCCAGATCAAACCAACTCTTGAAATCGCATGTAATATTTGCCTCTAAAAAAAACTTGTTTTTGCCTAGTGTTCCACTTACCACCCGGATATTGAGAAGCAGTTTTTAAGGTCTCTGTGGCTCATCTGATTTTTTTTAGTTGCCATCCATGTCTCTTGACTCCCTCTCCTTTCATGTCAAAAAGAGTGTCCTAGACGAATCCTCTGAATATTTTGTAGGTCGGATTCATGTTGCCTCTGGTACTCCTATTGTTCGTTTGTTAGAATATAGTGATTAACTTTCGTGACTGATTTTTTTTGTGAGTTGCAGTAATAACATTGCAGCAAGCTGTTGAACATTCTCTAGTTTCTGTATGCTTGATCAGATACGGTTTCCACTCTGGTGCCGTATACTTCGTGGGTCTAAAGTAATTTTTGTGTAAAGTGCTAAATGAGTCTGTATTAGTGTTCTTTATGTGTACTGGGATTAAACCCAATAACCAATAATTTCCTCGTTATCGTTGCCAGTCCAGATGCCTTTTTGGCACCCACCTTCCGTTTCGTATTTCGTTAATATGCAAAGCTAATAGTGTAATAAACATAAATCATAGGTAACTGAGAAATCACTTAAAAAAAAAAATAGAGCGCAGTACATTTTGGCTCCTGTGGCCCTCTTCAGCAGATAGACGTAAGAGTTTAAGGATTGACATATAAAGGGAACGTGAACCTTATAGTGTGGGTAGAAGTTGTCTGCTCCAGGTTTATGAGAAAACTGATGTATGTACGTGTGTACATGTGTGTGAAAATATCTCTTAATGTGTATATATAAAATTTTATCTCCTGCTAACAGACTGCTACAGAATGGATCTAGAAAATTCTGTAGAATGGATCTAGATGCTAACTAATATAATATCTAACAGCGGGAATAGACTGTAAGCCACATACATACTCTGACTCCAACAATTTAGACTGTATTATAACAGACTGGTATCAACTGGAAGTATAAACTGAATCATCGATGAATATAGGGACCGAATTCAGCATATTTATATAGAATAAAAATAACTCTTTAGTTCCAAACTTGTACAATTGTTAAATGAATACATCTGTGAAAACTAAATCCCAAACTTTCCACCAAAAGTCTGAAACGCCCACTAAATCTAGAAATATTAACAAAAGCAAATACATTCATGAAAACAAAATAAATAGGCATGAAAATCCAGGAAAGTGCAAAGAACCTGAGCAATGTTTACTCTAGCAAAGATAATGTTTACATCTCCTGAGAAGGCCTCCATTAAAATTCTATTGGAATTTCACAAGACTCGCTGAGTCAGGGAGGGATCAAAAGATGGAACTCCCTTGAGCTGTATTCCCAGATGCTGCGTTTGGTATGGAGGGTGTTGCCGCTAGGCCCAGCTGTTTACTGAGTCCCAGCTGTGTGGTCTTGGGTCCAGCTGCTGTCAAGAGGGCTCAGCTGTTTTCTACATCCAGATGTTGCATTGATAGCACACATGCGTCTTCCAGGATCCAGTAAAGAGTCCTCATAAATGTGCAAGTATCAGGTATTGAACACTCTAACTTTATGTAGTTTCCAAGTCCGAACGGTTGTTTACAGGACCCAGTAGCGGCAAAACAATGGTAGACTATAACGGACAGTTTGTAAGACACAAAATGTGATAACCCGCATTTTGAATATTGTTTACACGACCCAGTAGAGCTACTGGAGCGTATGGAGCAGAGCGGTAGGCCCCTTGGCTTTTATTTACAGTATTTTCCTTTTCTCCTTTATGTTATATAAGAATAAGCGTTTTACGAAAGTACAATTACACTAATATAAATCACCTTTCACATCACTCTAGAAAAAAATAACACACACACACACACACACACACACACACACACACACACACACACACACACACACACACACACACACACACACACACACACACACGCACACACACGCACACACGCACACACACGCACACACGCACACACACGCACACACACACACACACACACATATATATATATATATATATATATATATATATATATATATATATATATATATATATATATATATATATATATATATATATATATATATAATATCTGAGGAAATCAAATTGCTTTCCTGTCTGCTTGTCTTGTTTGTCAGATAGTAGTTTATATATATATATATATATATATATATATATATATATATATATATATATATATATATATATATATATATATATATAAACTACTATCTGACAAGACAAGCAGACAGGAAAGCAATTTGATTTCCTCAGATTTTAAGGCTTCAGCTCTCACGTGACATCGCGTAATGATACTGCCTTTCTGTCCTGTTACGGACTATTTCTTCCTAATTTATTTTCACCTCATTGTAAAAAAATACCCATGTAGGTCAAGGTCTTAAGTTGAAGAATGCATTTTTAAACACAGAAATTTTCATCTAAAAAGGAAAAACATTAGAACTACTACTACACACACACACACACACACATATATATATATATATATATATATATATATATATATATATATATATATGTATATATATATATATATATATATATATGTCGTGCCGAATAGGCAGAACTTGCGATCTTGGCTTAAATAGCAACGCTCATCTTGCCATATAGGACAAACGAAAATTTGTGTATGTAATAATTTCGCCAAAATCATTCTGAACCTAACGAAAAAAATATATTTCACTGTGTTTGTTTAGCATTAAATTATTGTAAGCAAATCTAAAATATATTTAGTTGGGTTAGGCTAAAATAAATTGTTCTTCTTATGATAAGGTTAGGTAAGTTTTCTAAGATTCTTTTGGAGCAAAATTATAAATTTTTACATTAACATTAATGAAAAAAATATATCTTTAAACGTATAAGAGAAAATTTTTAGAAAAGACTTAATTTTAAACGAGTTCTTGCTAATTGAGCAGTTTTACCTATTCGGCACGACATATATATATATATATATATATATATATATATATATATATATATATATATATATATATATATATATATATATATATATATATATATATATATATGTATGTGTGTGTGTGTGTGTGTGTCGTGCCGAATATGTAAAACTGGTCAATTAGCAAGATCTAATTTAAAATTAAGTCCTTTCTGAAATTTTCTTTTATACGTTTAAAGATATATTTTTTTCATTAATGTTAATGTAAAATTTTTTAATTTTGCACCAAAAGAATCTTAGAAAACTTACCTAACCTTATTATAACAAGAACAATTTATTTTAGCCTAACCCAACTAAATATATTTTAGATTTGTTTACAGTAATTTAATACCAAACAAACACAGTGAAATATATTTTTTTCGTTAGGTTTAGAATGATTTTGGCGAAATTATTGCATACACAAATTTTCACTTGTCCTATATGACAAGATGAGCGTTGCTATTTAAGCCAAGATGGCAAGTTCTGCCTATTCGGCACGAAATATATATATATATATATATATATATATATATATATATATATATATATATATATATATATATATATATATATATATATATATATAAATATTCACAAACACAAATCTCAGGTCGAAGGAGACTCGAACCTACGAACCTTGGAAGAAGGTACGCAGTGCCAAACTGGACCAATACCTTGGCGCCCAGCCAACGCTAGACGTTTTGGTCCAAGGCAGCCAGCATTCAGGCAGGTGGTGTTAGCTTTTCATCTCATTCCCTGCATGCATCGACCGACGAGAGATTTTTACAATGTTTAGAATTCGCAGAACAGGCTAAATATTCAGTCACTAATCTCAGGTCGAAGGAGACTCGAACCTGCGTACCTTGTTCCAAGGTTCGTAGGTTCGAGTCTCCTTCGACCCGAGATTAGTGTTGTGAATATTTCACGAGTTCTGCGAATTCTTAACATATATTTATATTGTAAACAATCGCAGACGAGCGATCCTCATGCAAGACAAGCCACAGGAAGTGGAAATCTTTAGCTCAGGAGATGTGCAGTACTGCAAAGGTAGCAACATGAGAAATGAGGGGAAGTTTTCTCAGAGCATGGTACAGTGACACCCACTAGCACCTCTCTCAGAATGCGAGAGTCGAGGCCGAATGCCACCCACCCACATGCCTCCCCAATGCCCCACCCCATTTACGGTCGGGTGGGCTAGATCTCACAGCCTGCAGATAGCAGGAGGTAGGATAACTAGATTTTTAATAGCTAGCCCTAAGCTTCTTCTAACTGGTGAGAACAGATCATGTGATATAAGGGGTTACTTTACAATATTAGATAATGCACATACAAAATGCAGTTGTTGTGTGTAACTTTCTAATTACTACAACAGAAGTAATGACCGCGCTCATTTGTCAGCTGACAATACCCTAAGTCCTAAAATGTTCAGGGCGCTTGGCAGAAGCTAGACGGTCATTCCCGCATATCCCGGAGCGCCTGGCTTGTACAAATGTATTTCATCAAGTCCTACCACATGCAGCGAACTTCGAAAGAGATTTAGAATGCTTAATAATTCGTAAACAGGCGAAATTATTTAAAAACATTATCTCTTAGTCGACAAGCCTGCTGCTTCAGGGTATGGGAGAGTAACCGTCTAGCTTCGGCTAGGAGCCAATACTTTTCGGGAATCTGGCTGTTTAGTAAAATAATGCGTACTCTGTAAACCCTTCTCCTGTATACATTACAAAAGTTAAAAAGAGATACTTTTGTTTTTCTTTTTGGGCCACTCTGCCTCGGTGGAAAACGGCCGGTTTATTGAAAGAAAATATAATATATATATATGTAATATATACATATATATATATATATATATATAATATATATATATATATATATGTAATATATACATATTATATATATATATATATATATATATATATATATATATATATATATATATATATATATATATATATATATATATATATATATATATATATATATATATATATATATATATATATATATATATATATATATATATATATATATATATATATATATTATATATTTATTTATTAAAAAAATACAAACACCCATGGGGTGGTAGCTTGTGTATTTGTTATGTGTATATTGATATTTCTTTCTTCCTGAACAAAAAAGAAAAAAGAGCAAGTTCCGCAATGCTCTTTGTGTACTCTGTCGTGTGGCTATATATTTATTTTAGTTTGCTGTGGTGAGTAACTGAACGGTGTGAGGGGGCGGAGAGGAACACCTGAGTGTGAACGATAGTGACATCTACTGGACGGTCGCTCGGCGAGTGTCTCCATCTGTTTGTGTCTGTCTCTATCCGTTACTCTCTTTTTTTCCCTTCTCTCTACCTCATTCTCTCCCTTCTATTCCACTTGGCCTCTCAGAGCCCCCGCCTTCCTCCCTCCCTCTCTCTGTGTCTCATTCAACCCTCCCTACCCTTCCTCCTTCACCAAGTGACTTGACCAAATTTCGGTAAGCCAGTATCAGTTCTACGAATCTTCGTTACTAGTGCTAGAGGTAAACTATAAATCATTATTTTGCATATATTATTTTTTAACTATTAATAACCTACAAATTGGACTATATCGACTGATGTTTATCTGGTTGAACTGGAATATACAAAGTAAAGAAATTACAAGGTCCACAAAGTACTTGGACCAAAGGTTATTCAGAATTCAATAAAAAATGTTTGGTTCTATATTTAGGTATGCTTGCATTAGTACAAACACGCGCACACGCATGCACGCACATGCTCGCACACACACACCATTAACCAAAACGCCTTACCATCATGTAGTTTTTGAATCGCTAATATAAATAAAATTGAAAGTAAACAGTCGATGCATATAATTTAAATTCGAGAATACAACTCTGGGTGTATACACTTCGGGTAATATGTGTATCCCTGGTATATATACATTGAAGACTTGTGTGTACTGCTACTTCTGCATTTTTTCCACACCTTTGTAGGCTATTATATAGCTCAGCTTAATATGTGTAACATTATATTCAATTTGGTATGATACCAATACGTAACAGTGTGTTTCGATAACCTGCTAATAACGACAATTTAAAAGAGACATCTGCAAGCCTTGCTTTTTCTGGATGACGTTTCTCTCTTTGTACAAACGTGGTCTTCGTTAATCCTTATCCAGCAACATGCGACCTTTCTCACCAAACTTAGTGTCATTTCCTTCAGGTATTCGTTACACTTGGGATTTATGTTACGCATTTACTGAATATTATGAGGTTCGAACCTGGGATTTATCCGCATGGATAATGATCTGTATATGCACCTTAATACATTCACAAAGGCGATGAGGTTGAAGCAGCCTGATTGATCAGAGAACAAGAGGAACATAGTGAGTGGATGATGGAGTCTCCTGAACGACACACGGATTTAGCAATTTTGGGCTGGTGGATTGAGAGGGAGTTGGGGTGGAAGGACTTTGATGACAGGGGAAGGAGGGGAATGCATATAAGTTTCCTATTAGTATAATTATTATTATTTATTATATTCATGAGGAAACACTAAACCAATGGTGGTCAGACACCACCTGAGAAATGAAGGGGGGATGATGATAATTAATTTAAGGAAGCGAATAATGCACACAGTTTCTGTACTGGAGAACCCCTCACCCGAATCAACACCCCTCCAGGAAGGGAACTAAAACAAGAACACTTATAGAACCATGACTTTAGTTGATGAAGTTTCTCTCCGGTTATAGCTTATGAGTCGGTCAAGCTGAAGTAATTAGGGATGTGCTCTAGTCTCAGTGCAATCTTTTCTCCAATTTGAGCAAACACTTATACACGAAATGCCGTTTATGTATTTCCGCATCACTACAGTTACAAGAAAAGTTTTATATTTGCTATTTCAGTTAGGTTAGAATAGGTTACGTTAAGTTAGAATAAGTATAATTAGGTTAGGGTCTAGTATTTTACGTTATGATAGGTCAAACATGCCTAGGTTAGAGTAGATTATATTAGGCTATGTTAAGTTAGGTCAGACATGGCTTGGGTTACTGAAACGTATATTTCTGTATAATTACCGACAATAATGAAATTATGAAAGACGGGTGCCTGGGTGCCTTATGTCAGGCAGCAAGGGGCGTATACCGACATTTAGTTCGTGCATTTTTCCCATAAACGGTAAGGAATGTAGAGGAGAGTGGTTCTAATACACAAGGATGGCCACGAGATCCAGCAAGACGCTGAGATGCATTGTAAGCAATGAGAACGATGTATTCAGCAGAAAATGATTTTGACTGACGATAGATGTTCACATAAGTGTTCCAGAGGAATGAGAGGAATACAAGTATTTCACAAGACCGAGAGGGTGGAATACACGAAGTTGCAACAGGAGATGGTGGAATACACGAAGGTGCAACATGAGAGGGTGGAATACACGAAGGTGAAACATATGAGGGTGGCATACAAGGTGCAACATAAGAGGGTGCAATACAAGAGGACACAACATAAGGTGTAATACAAGAAGGCACAACATAAGAGGATGTAATACAAGAGGGCACAACATAAGAGGATGTAATACAAGACGGCACAACATAATAGAGTACAATACGGAAGCTATTTGCACAGTAAATGCAAGTCAGCACTAAGACGGAAAATAGGAAAAGAAAAATTATTTAGAAACAACATTAAAGACGACTACGTCATAAGGAAAATATCTGAATAAAAAATGAGCAAAAACAATTCAAATTTTTAGTGGATTTTAAGATCAGCAAACGGTAGGAAAAAATACAAATTAAACACTAGAGAAAGACGGGACACAGTGGAAAAAAATAACAGAAAGATAAATCTTTCGCATGATCCTAAATGTTGAAGGTGTGTAGACGGCTTAGACTGTGAGTAAGACGGATAAAGAAGAGAAAATGAGGAAGGACTGGAGAAGGAGAGGAACAGGAAATGGTGCCGGGTATTCCTGAAAGGCAAGGATGGTTTATGTGGCGGGAATGGAAGTGTGAGAGCGAAGGTGTTTCCAATAACGTGGGGAGATGTTTGGCACGTGACAACAACAAAGCAATGGTTGATTGATGGAATTTGGAAGATTCAAAATTCTATGATACATACACGCACACACATACACACACACACACACACACACACACACACACACACACACACACACACACACACACACACACACACACACACACACACACACACACACACACACACACACACACACACCGGGGCCAGGAGCTCGGACTCGACCCCCGCAACTTCAACTAGGTGAGTACACACACTTTCTCATTCTCTCTCTCTTTCTTTAAACTTATTACTCGATTATTATGCTCAAGTAACCATGGAGTGACCATGGAGTGACCATGAAGTGACCATGAAGTGACCATGGAATGACCATGAAGTGACCATGGAATGACCAAAGAGTGACCATACAATGACCAATGTCTCACGACTTAAATGCCATCAATAAAATGACAAGTGTTTGCATTTTGTACTGCTTTTCCAAGTACATCACATATCAATTTATGTGACACGCCAACACTTGAAGCAGACCCCATCATGCATGAAACACAAAAGTTTATATTTAGGTTCAGATCATTAATACATGACGTAATGCATCATAAACATTTTAATACAAATATTTCCCAAATGGCAAAAATACTAGCATGATAATAGAGGTCACAAGAAACCTGTAAACCGGAAATCAAAACCAGGCGTCGTTTCCGTCCATCAGGGACCGTTGTAACTGACCCAGGCACTGTATTGTGACCTTCACTCTTTATAGCAGCAGTAATAAGCAATAAAAGTTTTAAAATAGCCACAACGGAAGTTGAATGATAGCTCCAGGCCTTTCGTGTTGCAATGAACACGAAAGGCCTAGAGCCTGTGGGTATTTATGTATATATATATATATATATATATATATATATATATATATATATATATATATATATATATATATATATATATATATATATATATATTATTTTATTAACACGTCGGCCGATTCCCACCAAGGCAGGGTGGCCCGAAAAAAAAAACTTTCATCATCTTGCCAGAGGGGTGCTTTACACTATAGTTATAAAACTGCAACATTAACACTCCTCCTTCAGAGTGTAGACACTGTACTTCCCATCTCCAGGATTCAAGTCCGGCCTGCCGGTTTCCATGAATCAATTCATAAATGTTACTTTGCTCACATTCCAACAGCACGTCAAGTATTAAAAACCATTTGTCTCCATTCACTCCTATCAAATACGCTCACGCACGCTTGCTGGAAGTCCAAGCCAGTCGCACACAAAATCTCCTTTATCCCCTCGCTCCAACCCTTCCTAGGTCGACCCCTACCTCGCCTTCCCTCCGTTACAGATTTATACACTCTCGAAGTCATTCTGTTTTGTTCCATTCTCTCTACATATCCGAACCACCTCGAGAACCCCTCCTCAGCCCTATGGATAATAAGTTTCGTAATCCCACACCTCCTAATTTCCAAACTATGAATTCTCTGGATTATATTCACACCACACATTGCTCTCAGACATGACATCTCCACTGCCTCCAGCCTTCTCCTCGTTGCAACATTCATCACTTATGTTTCACACCCATACAAAAGTGTTGGTACAACTATACTCTCATACATTCCCCTCTTTGACTCACGAAATCGTAATAACACGATTGCAAACAAACCATACCCCGGCCGGGATTGAACCCGCGGTCATAGAGTCTCAAAACTCCAGCCCGTCGCGTTAGCCACTAGACCAGCTAGCCACAATAAGATTCGTCCAACTAGATATATTTCTACACCATAGGAAGGTTAGCACAGGCACCACTGTGACCACAAATGCAAGTTTTTACAGACGAATCTCCAGCTAGCGTGGCCGTGATGAACTCTAGCTCAAGTCCCTTCACTGCCGTCAACATGACTCACGAAATCGTAATGACACGATTGCAAACAAACCATACCCCGGCCGGGATTGAACCCGCGGTCATAGAGTCTCAGAACTCCAGCCCGTCGCGTTAGCCACTAGACCAGCTAGCCACAATAAGATTCGTCCAACTAGGTATATTTCTACACCATAGGAAGGTTAGCACAGGCACCACTGTGACCACAAATGCAAGTTTTTACAGACGAATCTCCAGCTAGCGTGGCCGTGACGAACTCTAGCTCAAGTCCCTTCACTGCCGTCAACATGACTCACGAAATCGTAATGACACCCGGCCGGGGTATGGTTTGTTTGCAATCGTGTCATTACGATTTCGTGAGTCATGTTGACGGCAGTGAAGGGACTTGAGCTAGAGTTCGTCACGGCCACGCTAGCTGGAGATTCGTCTGTAAAAACTTGCATTTGTGGTCACAGTGGTGCCTGTGCTAACCTTCCTATGGTGTAGAAATACACCTAGTTGGACGAATCTTATTGTGGCTAGCTGGTCTAATGGCTAACGCGACGGGCTGGAGTTTTGAGACTCTATGACCGCGGGTTCAATCCCGGCCGGGGTATGGTTTGATTCCCCTCTTTGCTTCCACGGACAAAGTTCTTTGTCTCCACAGACTCCTAAGTGCACCACTCACCCTTTCCCCTCATCAATTATATGATTCACCTCATCCTTCATAGACCCATCTGCTAACACGTCCACTCCTAAATATCTGAATACATTCACCTTCTCCATACTCTCTCCCTAGAATCTGATATCCAATCTATAGTCACCTAATCTTTTTGTTATCCTCATACCCTTACTCTTTCCTATATTCACTTTTAATTTTCTTCTTTTACATACCCTACCAAATTCATTCTCCAACCTCTGCAACTTCTCTTCAGAATCTCCCAAAAGCACAGAGTCATCAGCAAAGAGCAACTGTGACAACTCCAACTTTGTGTTTGATTCTTTATCTTTTAACTCCACACCTCTTGCCAAAACCCTCGCATTTACTTCTCTTACAACCCCATCTATAAATATATTAAACAACCACGGTGACATCATACATCCAAGTCTAAGGCCTACTTTTACTGGGAAATAATCTCCCTCTCTCCTACATACTCTAACCTGAGCCTCACTATCCTCGTAAAAACTCTTCACTGCTTTTATTAAACTACCTCCTATACCATACGCCTGCAACATCTGCCACATTGCTTCCCTATCCACCCATAAATCCATAAATGCCACAAAAACCTATTTACCCTTATCTAAACACTGTTCACCTATATGTTTCACTGTAAACACTTGGTCTACACACTCCCTATCTTTCCTAAATCCTCCTTGTTCATCTGCTATCCTACTCTCCGTCTTACTCATAATTCTTTCAGTGATAACTCTGCCATACAATTTACCAGGTATACTCAACAGACTTATTCCCCTATAATTTTTGCACTCTCTTTTATCCCCTTTGCCACCTTTATACAAAGGAACTATGCATGCTGTCTGCCAATCCGTAGGTACCTTACCCTCTTCCTAACATTTATATATATATATATATATATATATATATATATATATATATATATATATATATATATATATATATATATATATATATATAGTTGCAGTGATGACATTACATTAAACATAATTGAACAGACACAGAAAATAAAAAATATTTTAATTTATAATAAAAATAATATTGATAATGATAATGAATATATATTACATCACACTGGAAGAAAACCAGAAGTTAAATTAGCATAACTGCATCTGTTATGGAACAGAAAAAAAGGTGAATGAAAGATACACAAATGAAAAAAAATATCAGAAAGAAAGCGCAGCACAAGATACCTAACAACAAAAAAAATACGATCGGGGAAAAACTTTAATGAAGACAGAAAGAGTGCAGTGGGGCGGAAAATGAGGATGTATTAGCATAGCCAAGGAAGAGAGAGAGCAGGTGAGAATATACAGGGAGAACGGGCCGGGCTTTATACAAGGGTGGGTGAGAAAGGCATTCAAACGCCTGATTAGGCAAAATAAAAACGTGGAATGAGACGCCTCTGAAAGATGCTGAGCGTTTAACTAAAATAGGAAAGGCGTCGTGGAGAAAATTCAATATTCACAGCGGTGGGAAGGTGGAGAGGAACGAAGGGAGAAGAAGGAAGAAGAGATGGGGAGGAAGGACACATGGGAGGGAGGATAGATATGGAGGTAGGACAGATATGGAAGTAGGAGAAATGGGAAGGTGAGTAAGTTTAAACACAGGTACACACAAGTACATTTATCATACATTGTAAATTACATAGGATAACCCAGAAAAGTCAAACAAAGTGACTTATTTCCACTGGGGTCATTTGAAGGAAAGATAGGGATAGAGAGGTATGGGAGGGAGGTTGGAAGGAAGATGTGGGATGGAGAAAAAAGAGATGGGAAGGAAGAAGAGGTGGGGAGAAAAGAGGTGAGAAAAAAAAGAGGTTGAGAGGATTTGGGAGAGAAAAAGAGGTAGAACAAGGATGAAGGGACGAAGACGGTAAAAGGTGCAGTGGAAATAGATATGAAGAGGAAGAGTAGGTAGGGAAGGGGAAAGGATGAAGTACAGGAAACTGAAATGACTGGCTAACGCAGTCTCAAACCAACCAACCAGCCACGCTGAGAACACTGCGTTAAAACCGAGGGCAAGGTATACACTGACTGTATATGCACACCGTCCTCTTAATAAGAGAGTATTTCACTGTTGCTGAGTTAAACTGGCGACTGTTTAATGAGCTTTAAACAGTGATTATTTGACATAGGGGTGCGGGGCGTGATGCACCGAGGAGTAGGGTCATATAATTACGTAAACGAGAAAAAGACATGTATGGAATAGAGACGGGACGGAGGAAGGCAGAGAGGGAAGGAAATGATATTGCAGGAGAGGAAAGTGAAGATGCGAGAGAGGAAGGTGAAGCTGCGGGAGAGGAAGGTGAAGATGCGGGAGAGCAGCGTGAAGGCGCGGAAGAGGAACGTGCAGATGCGGGAGACGAAGGTGAACATGCGGGAGACGAAGGTAAACATGTGGGAAAAAGCAGATAATTATTATATGTATTTATGGCGCTAAGCCCATGTGGATTATTCAGCGCAATGAAGTGTGGAGGCTCGATGCTACATACATCGAGCCTCGATGTATGTAGCATCATACTACATACATACATCATGCTACATACATATATCATGCTACATACATACATCATGCTACATACATACCCTCGAAGCCAGGCTTTTCCCCGCCGCCTCCCCACCCGTATTACAACCTGTTGTGTAGTGCACTATATTAATGTGGAAAAGCCTCAATAATCAAGTATGATCCATGGACGGGGAGGGTAGCTCCAATTCCTTGAAACAGTAGCCCATTACCAGCATTATGGCGCTCCCTCCACGGGTGGTGCGTGCTGGGGTGTAAGTGTACGATATTGCTAACGCTGTTGTATGGGTAACAATGTTTTATTTTTTTCTGCTGTTTACCGGGTTAACCCATTCTGGAGAACTTAATAAATTATGTAGCTTTGAGAACAGCTGAGGGTAATGGTGTTCCCCCTGTTGGCAAGGTTCATTGACTTCTGTTTTACGTGTTTCTTAAGTTTCAAGTAACGAGGAGCAGATTTCCGGATTTTTTGAATGATTCTTTATTATTTTGGTTATATGCTAGGTTCTTCTAATTATTTTGGTTAGTACTGAGGAATATCTCTGATAATTACATTAGTTGCAGCTATGTAGTAGTTTTGCTTCTCATATACGTAAAAAGTAATTTTGCCATATAAATTATATCAAATAAGTATCTTTTATTAACCACTGTATGTTCGTTAGCTGCAGTGTATCATTGTTAGTTATATTGCTTCTAGCTGTGGAGTATATTTCCAGTCTTTATGGCTAAGAACTGAGAAGTATTTTTTTTAACTGAATTTATTGGTGCTATTTTTTTTACAGAAGAGAAGTATCTGCTACGCAGTTAAAAATACTGAATAATCAGTTTTGGTAAAATTATTTAAGTAAGCCTTTTATGAGCCACGGAAATTTAGTCTTCTGGGCTGAGATTTGCTGTGCTAGTTAAAATTAATGGTGGTTAAAGGGACGTAATGCTTTATTTGAGAAGTTTTGAGTATTATAGTATTTTACTCAGTAAGTGCCTCTGCCTGTGTATTTTTAAGTTCCTGGTCTTTGTTTCTAATGGGGGTTTTGTTACGGTAGTTACTGAGTCGCTTGGGTGACAGAGATCACTACAGATTACCTTCAAAAAGTATAAGTCACTAAACAGAGACTGGATTATTATTATAATCAAGGGGGAAGCGCTAAACCCGGAGGATTATACAGCGCCTGGGGGGGGATGTGGAAGGCATTCAGGCTTAATCCGGGGAACTGGAGCACAGATCCAATTCCCTAAATAAAGAGCCCCTCACCAACATCAAGGAACCTTCCTTGAGGGGGGAAACAGAGACTCGAACATTTCATAATTAACGCTCAAATAGGATAAAAATGTTTAGACGACCTTTTGGCTCATCCTAGTCCATGACTTGATAATGGTCCAGGGCGGACCGGACCAGAATGTGGTTTAAAGATTTATTTCCAATTGTGAGGTAGGTGGTTACTCGTCAGAGTATTATAAAATGTCATATTTTTTAAAGTGTTACTGAATTAAGATATTTAAAATTCGATAAAATTCTCATACACTACAAAATGATGGCATTTTTACATATATTAAACCTCGCAAAGTCGAGAAGCGGAGTTCTACCCCAAGCGCCAATATCCAAGTCAGGCAGAAGTTGTGAATGTTGGATGGTCTAAGCGGGCACCAGTACTCAATATTCTATGTTGGCTAGGTTATTATCACGGCAAAGAGATACACATTATTTATAAATATATCTCTACAGTTTCCTTACTCAAGGAAACGGTAATAAATTGTGTAAATATACGTTCATCAAAGTCGTCACTTGTGTTCACTTTTTAAGAGCGTACCTAATTATTATATAAGACTGGAACACAGCCCCTTCATTAGTCTCAAGTTTTGAATTGCCAGATTTTTTTTTTTGACTGATCTTCCGTTGAGGATGGTTCGTTCATTTTCGTTTGAACTCCAATTGTGGATGGCTGAATAAGGTCTCCAGTTGTAATTAAGTAGGTAAGTTCATATAATAGGTGGTCCAATTGTCAATGGCTGCATAAAGCCATTTAGTCCACTTGTGGATATCTAAGAAAGTTAATCGTTAACTAATTCCCTGATAATATTATGAATAACATATACATCGTTATTAGCCTGGTGAAGCTGCTGTAATACTGTTTTTTTCCTCAAATAAATTTCTCTGGCATAGATTGTATTACAGTACTCTGAAGACACTGGCATATTTAGAAAAATTTGTCTTGAGTGTGGCGGTGTTACTGAGAAGAGATTTCTAAAGAGTTTACAACGAAACGTTGTCAAAAGAAAGTCCTGTCCTACTATAAGTGTTTTTGGCTTCATACTTGTTGGAGTTATGAACTTCAGTCAGTAGAGTATTTGCTAAGACAAAAATACATTGTTATGAAGTCTTTTAAAGACGAACTTCGCACAACCAGTGAACTTTAATAAGTTAAAACAAAACGTCTTTAACAAAGGATTCCCTAAACTTCATTTGCTTCTCTTTGATGATACGATTACCTATCTTGTATTTACAAAGTTGGTCCAAAAGGTGTTCGTTAACTGCAATAGTTGTAACAGGTTGAGCTCAGAATTAATATCGGAATTCCTAAGACTAAACGAACGCACTAAGTCCAAAATATTAAATAAATATGTAAATAATAGGCTTGAATTATATAGTTGAACTAGGATTATGTTGGTGATTCTTCAGACTATTATCACACAGGAGGGCGGGGAAATACAATTCTGAAACGTTTTAAAGCTGAGAGAGAGGGGGGAAGGTGGGGGGAAGGAGGGAAGAAGAGAAGAGGAGGGGAGCAGCAGCATCCACAAAGTAAAGTCGCGAAGTCGAACAAAATACTTGGTAAATGAAAAATGCAATACATTTCACTGACAGAAGCAAGTTGAGGAATGGGAGAGAAGTTCTTGGCATCTGGAGGGGAACCTCGAACCTGGAATTTGGATAGATCGAAGGTACAGGATGGAGGTGGAGTGCTAGAGATGGACTGCATACGAAGGGGAAGGGGTGATAGGGAGAGAAGGCCGGAGGAGGGGTGGGGGTGGCGGAGATGGCAGGTCAGGGAAGGGAGTGGGAACGAGCAAGAACCGAGAGCCAACACAAGAAAGCGAGGAAACTGAGAGAGACGGACTATTGACAGCCAGGGGAATGTGTTCAAGGAAACAATACCACTCAACCTGGGCCTTGGGACAAGGCAGATGGGGAGGATACAAGCAGGATACCGTCAAGTAAATGGTGCATGCTGACTCGGGGTGGTGAAGGGAGAGGAGAGGCAGAGCCAGAAGCTGAGAATAATCCAGTGAAACACCCTTGATATATGCGTATCTTTGCGACAACGCACGCACGTGCCCACACTCAACCAGGAGCTGAGACTCAATACCTGCAACTACATATGAGTACACATACACACTTGTCTATCGACAAATACCTTTGATAACTGGTAACTACTAAACGCCAAGAGTCTTTCGACAAGTGCTTTTGACAAGTGGTAACGAACGAACCCTTCAATGAAAACAGCAGCAGCTCCACAAGTGGCCAATCCGTGATAATTTAACCACGCATTCTTCATCGTTGCTAGATAGGTAAGCATATTATTACCTGCCTAAGCTTTCTTGGTGCAAGTAGAATGGTAAAGACGTACAGGCTCGTAAATCACAAGATATATATTACTTAAGGGAGCTAATCACGCAGACAACGCCGGGGCAACTTAGTCTCGATGTCCACACTAATAAAGCCTATGCAGGCTAGTAGGGTGTATTTATAAAGTTCTGTACAGTCATGCATGCCTTAACGACCGGTATACAGATACGTTCGTTGTTAGGCGATTTCATCGTTCTGCCAACGCCATAAATTATACTTACAGAAACTTGGATGGTGTAGCCTATTACACACGTAGGCAAAATGGTATAGCCTATTGCTCCTAGGCTACAAACCTTAGAGGCCATGATGAACAAAACACGAAATTCAATCAAACTCAAGGGAAAATGATGGTATCAATAGATGCGGTAAACATGTAACACAGCAAACTGTTTTACAGTAAACTTTGTTTTTATGAGTAGAAAAAATAACGATTAAAAAGTGCAGTGTAGTAAATACATAAACAAGTAACATCATCATCACACAAACTAAGTAATGCGTTACGCTGCGACAGCTACGACGTCACTAGGCAATAGGAATTTTTCAGCTCCATTATAATCCCAATGGGACCACCGTCCTATATTCCATCCGTCGTTGACCAAAACGTCGTTATGCGGCGCATGACTGTATTTGACCTTGTCCTCTCGGTGGCCATAAGATGCTATTGGGAGATCGATCGGAGTTTAGTCTTCTCGACTGTGCTATTTAAAATTATTATGAGTGTAACTGCTACTCTTCATGCTGGTAGGAAAGGGCTGGTCAAGTCTGATAGCAGTGCACTTGAAAAGTCTGGAGATTGTGTATTGATTAAGACGTAACTTGGTCATTCAACAAAGCAAAGTTTAATGAGATCATCTGTCACAGAAGGGGGTTATTTTTGCTTGTTTCCCGATGTGTGTGTGTGTGTCAAAGTCGTAACAGTACTCACCTATTTGTACTCACCTAATCGTGGTTGTAGTGGTCGAGACTCGGCTCCTGGCCCCGCCTCTTCACTGATCGCTACTAGGTCCTCTCTCTTTCCCTGCTCCATGAGGTTTATCATACCTCGTCTTAAAGTTATGTATGATTCCTGCCTCCACTATCTCACTTTCCAGACTATTCCACTTCCTGACAACTCTGTGACTGATGAAATACTTCCTAACATCCCTTTGACTCATCTGAGTCTTCAACTTCCAATTGTGACCCCTTGTTTCTGTGTCCCATCTCTGGAACATCCTGTTTCTGTCCACCTTGTCTCTACCTCGCAATATTTTGTATGTCGTTATCATGTCTCCCCTAGCCCTCCTATCTTCCAGTGTCGTCGGGCCTATTTCCCTAAACCTTTCTTCGTAGGACATTCCTCTTATCTCTGGAACTAGCCTTGTTGTGAAACCTTTGCACTTCCTCTAATTTCCTGACGTGCTTGACCAGGTGTGGGTTCCAAACTGGTGCTGCATACTCCAGTATGGGCCTGACGTCCACGGTGTACAGTGTCTTGAACTATTCCTTGCTGAGGTATCGGAACGCTGTTCTCAAGTTTGCCAGGCGCCCATAAGCTGCAGCAGTTATCTGGTTGATGTGTGCTTCCGGAGACGTGCCCGAGATCTTTCTCCTTGAGTGAGGTTTACAATCTTTGGCCACTCACACTCACACTCACACTCACATGAGCTTTTAAATCTCTGCACAAAATTCAATTTAAACCAGCAAATAATAGAGTCTACTAGACTGGAGAATACACTAGACCTCATCTTCACTAACAATGATGATCTGATAAGAAATGTCACCATATCAAAAACAATATACTCAGATCACAACATAATTGAGGTTCAGACATGTATGCGCGGAGCCCCAGACCGACATAATGAGATTAGTCACGAGGGAGCATTAACCAAATTCAACTTCAATAACAAAAACATAAAGTGGGACCAAGTAAACCAAGTCCTAACCGATATAAGCTGGGAAGATATACTAAGCAACACAGACCCCAACTTATGCCTAGAACAGATTAACTTGGTGGCACTCGATGTATGCACAAGGCTTATTCCTCTAAGAAAAAGGAGGAGTAGATGTAAAATAGAAAGAGACAGGCGCTCCCTTTACAGGCGACGGAAAAGAATAACAGAGCGGCTAAAAGAAGTCAATATATCTGAAATGCGTAGGGAGACACTGGTCAGAGAAATAGCAAGCATCGAACTTAAGCTAAAGGAATCTTATAGGAGTCAGGAATCGCGGGAAGAACTAAGAGCCATAAATGAAATCGAAAGAAACCCAAAGTATTTCTTCTCCTATGCCGAATCAAAGTCGAGAACAACGTCCAGTATTGGGCCCCTACTTAAACAAGATGGGTCCTACACAGATGACAGCAAGGAAATGAGTGAGCTACTCAAGTCCCAATATGACTCAGTTTTTAGCAAGCCGCTAACCAGACTGAGAGTCGAAGATCAAAATTAATTTTTTATGAGAGAGCCACAAAATTTGGTTAACACAAGCCTATCCGATGTTATCCTGACGCCAAATGACTTCGAACAGGCGATAAATGACATGCCCATGCACTCTGCCCCAGGGCCAGACTCATGGAACTCCGTGTTCATCAAGAACTGCAAGAAGCCCCTATCACGAGCCTTTTCCATCCTATGGAAAGGGAGCATGGACACGGGGGTCGTCCCACAGTTACTAAAAACAACAGACATAGCCCCACTCCACAAAGGGGGCAGTAAAGCAACAGCAAAGAACTACAGACCGATAGCACTAACATCCCATATCATAAAAATCTTTGAAAGGGTCCTAAGAAGCAAGATCACCACCCATCTAGAAACCCATCAGTTACACAACCCAGGGCAACATGGATTTAGAACAGGTCGCTCCTGTCTGTCTCAACTATTGGATCACTACGACAAGGTCCTAAATGCACTAAAAGACAAAAAGAATGCAGATGTAATATATACAGACTTTGCAAAAGCCTTCGACAAGTGTGACCATGGCGTAATAGCGCACAAAATGCGTGCTAAAGGAATAACAGGAAAAGTCGGTCGATGGATCTATAATTTCCTCACTAACAGAACACAGAGAGTAGTAGTCAACAGAGTAAAGTCCGAGGCAGCTACGGTGAAAAGCTCTGTTCCACACGGCACAGTACTCGCTCCCATCTTGTTCCTCATCCTCATATCTGACATAGACAAGGATGTCAGCCACAGCACCGTGTCTTCCTTTGCAGATGACACCCGAATCTGCATGACAATGTCTTCCATTGCAGACACTGCAAGGCTCCAGGCGGACATCAACCAAATCTTTCAGTGGGCTGCAGAAAACAATATGAAGTTTAACGATGAGAAATTTCAATTACTCAGATATGGTAAACACGAGGAAATTAAATCTTCATCAGAGTACAAAACAAATTCTGGCCACAAAATAGTGCGAAACACCAACGTCAAAGTCCTGGGAGTGATCATGTCGGAGGATCTCACCTTCAAGGACCATAACATTGTATCAATCGCATCTGCTAGAAAAATGACAGGATGGATAATGAGAACCTTCAAAACTAGGGAGGCCAAGCCCATGATGACACTCTTCAGGTCACTTGTTCTATCTAGGCTGGAATATTGCTGCACACTAACAGCACCTTTCAAGGCAGGTGAAATTGCTGACCTAGAAAATGTACAGAGAACCTTCACGGCGCGCATAACGGAGATAAAACACCTCAATTACTGGGAGCGCTTGAGGTTCCTAAACCTGTATTCCCTGGAACGCAGGCGGGAGAGATACATGATTATATACACCTGAAAAATCCTAGAGGGACTAGTACCGAACTTGCACACGAAAATCACTCACTACGAAAGCAAAAGACTTGGCAGACGATGCAACATCCCCCCAATGAAAAGCAGGGGTGTCACTAGCACGTTAAGAGACCATACAATAAGTGTCAGGGGTCCGAGACTGTTCAACTGCCTCCCAGCATACATAAGGGGGATTGCCAACAGACCCCTGGCAGTCTTCAAGCTGGCACTGGACAAGCACCTAAAGTAGGTTCCTGACCAGGCGGGCTGTGGCTCGTACGTTGGTTTGCGTGCAGCCAGCAGTAACAGCCTGGTTGATCAGGCTCTGATCCACCAGGAGGCCTGGTCACAGACCGGGCCGCGGGGGCGTTGACCCCCGGAACTCTCTCCAGGTAAACTCCAGGTAAACCTAGCCTATGCTTTGTCTGCAGTCTTCTTTGCCCTTACCCGATCTTCATGACTTTACATTTGGCTGGGTTAAATTCGAGTAGAGAGCTGCTGGACCAGGTGCCCAGCCTGTCCAGGCCTCTTTGAAGTCCTGCCTGATCCTTATCTGATTTAATTCTTTTCATTAACTTCACATCATCTGCATACAAGGATACTTCTGAGTCTATCCCTTCCGACATGTCATTCACACACATGTGTGTGTGTATGTATAAGAGAGAGAGAGAGAGAGAGAGAGAGAGACAGACAGACAGACAGACAGACAGAAATAGAGAGTGAGATGGCAGGAGAAAACAACACTCAAAGAGCTCCTGGGCGAACCCTCCAGATTTTTCCCCTAAATTACGTTTATTCTCTTCTCTGAGGCTCAGTTTCTAGTCAGTGCTAGAGACTACACTTCGTGATATATATATATATATATATATATAGATATATATATATATATATATAGATATATATATATATATATATATATATATATATATATGTATATATATATATATATGTATATATGTATATATATATATATATATATGTATATGTATATATGTATATATGTATATATATGTATATATGTATATATATGTATATATATATATGTATATATGTATATATATATATATATATGTATATATATATATATATATGTATATGTATATATATATATATATATATATATATGGTCATTTAGAGAGAATGGATCAAAGTAGAATGACATGGAAAGCATATAAATCTATAGGGGAAGGAAGGCGGGGTAGGGGTCGTCCTCGAAAGGGTTGGAGAGAGGGGGTAAAGGAGGTTTTGTGGGTAAGGGGCTTGGACTTCCAGCAAGCGTGCGTGAGCGTGTTAGATAGGAGTGAATGGAGACGAATGGTACTTGGGACCTGACGATCTGTTGGAGTGTGAGCAGGGTAATATTTAGTGAAGGGATTCAGGGAAACCGGTTATTTTCATATAGTCGGACTTGAGTCCTGGAAATGGGAAGTACAATGCCTGCACTTTAAAGAAGGGGTTTGGGATATTGGCAGTTTGGAGGGATATGTTGTGTATCTTTATATGTGTATGCTTCTAGACTGTTGTATTCTGAGCACCTCTGCAAAAACAGTGATAATGTGCGAGTGTGGTGAAAGTGTTGAATGATGATGAAAGTATTTTCTTTTTGGGGATTTTCTTTCTTTTTTGGGTCACCCTGCCTCGGTGGGAGACGGCCGACTTGTTGAAAAAAAAAAAAAAAAAAAAAAAATATATATATATATATATATATATATATATATATATATATATATATATATATATATATATATATATATATATATATATATATATATATATGTCGTGCCGAATAGGCAGAACTTGCGAACTTGGCTTAAATAGCAACGCTCATCTTGCCATATAGGACAAGCGAAAATTTGTGTATGCAATAATTTCGCCAAAATCATTCTGAACCTAACGAAAAAAAATATATTTCACTGTGTTTGTTTAGTATTAAATTATTGTAAACAAATCTAAAATATATTTAGTTGGGTTAGGCTAAAATAAATTGTTCTTGTTATAATAAGGTTAGGTAAGTTTTCTAAGATTCTTTTGGAGCAAAATTAAAATTTCTTACATTAACATTAATGAAAAAAATATATTTTTTAAACACATAAGAGAAAATTTTAGAAAGGACTTAATTTTAAATGAGTTCTTGCTAATTGACCAGTTTTACATATTCGGCACGACATATATATATATATATATATATATATATATATATATATATATATATAATTTGCCTATTTTGTCAGGTGAATATCCAAGGGATTCACATGGAATCTCACGCATTACAAAGAGAGCATATGGCAGTCAGTTGGTTTAAGAAAACAAAGTTTCTTTAATACTGACTTTAGGATGGGATGTTCTCAAATCTGTTAATATATGCCGAGATGTCATCTTGTTCTGTGAAATGTGGTATTGGAGGCGCTGTAATATTTGATTCGTGAGTAGGGTACTCTAGTACCCCTTCTATTTTCTGTTTAAAAAGTTCTATCTTCTTGATTTCACCTCCACTCTTCTCCTGATGAGCTCTGCTGCTCGCCTGGTCTACCAGGGTAGACGGTAGTTAACTGGAGCAAGATCCCTGTCTACAGGACGTTGTGGGCCATTACGACTCGTTACCTCTGAAATCTGAATTGTGGTACTACGACCAAGTAGTGAAAGAAATTCCAGAACATCGGACGAACACCGCCACCCAGGATAACCAACACCATTTCTTCTAAAACATCACAGAAGACCATCCTGGGCAACAAATACTCCTGTCTCAATATCCTACTGGAACCACAGCGGCCAATTTTTATTTAATTTATTTTAAATTAGAATCCTTAGAAAATTATTATAATTATCCGTCAAGTTATTCTTTAGTTATTTTTCCATTCTTTTGTTCAGGCGGAAGGCGTTATCCCTGACACTCTGTAACTACTTTTTTCTAGGTATGTACATGTTGTCTGTGTTATGTAGCTTGAATGACGTCTTCTGCCTCTCATTTGGGCATCACTTTTTCTCAGCGTGCAAATGTATCACTATCTTCTCGAGTTTTCTGTAAAATCTTCGTTATCATTATCTCATTTCATGAGCTGAAAAATACGTCTTCAGGCTTTGGTTAGGAGGTGGCATATTTATGGAAAGGGAGCCAATTCGTCTGTGTCTGTGCATACGTAAGCAAAATAACGACCTTCACCCTTGACTACTAAATGATTCATCCACTGTGTATTCCTAGGGACGTCACCCAGAAATATTACCAATAAAACTCTTGGCATTTCGGGAACGACAGGTTCTCTATTTTCAGCACCACCAACTGGTTACCTGGTTACCTGGAGGTTATTCCGGGGATCAACGCCCCCGCGGCCCGGTCCATGACCAGGCCTCCCGATGGATCAGGGCCTGATCAACTAGGCTGTTACTGCTGGCCGCACGCAGTCCAACGTACGAGCCACAGCCCGGCTGATCCGGCACTGACTTTAGGTATCTGTCCAGCTCTCTCTTGAAGGCAGCCAGGGGTTTATTGGCAATTCCCCTAATGCTTGATGGGAGGCTGTTGAACAGTTTTGGGCCCCGGACACTTATGGTGTTTTCTCTTAGTGTACCAATGGCGCCCCTACTTTTTATTGGCGGCATTTTGCATCGCCTGCCCAGTCTTTTACTTTCGTAGGGAATGATTTCTGTGTGCAGATTTGGGACCATTCCTTCCAAGATTTTCCAAGTGTAGATTATGATATATCTCTCCCTCCTGCGTTCCAACGAGTACAAGTCAAGTGCTTCCAAGCGTTCCCAGTAGTTAAGGTGCTTGACAGAACTTATACGTGCAGTAAAGGATCTCTGTACACTCTCTAGATCTGCGATTTCACCTGCTTTGAATGGAGATGTTAATGTACAGCAGTATTCCAGCCTAGAGAGAACAAGTGATTTGAAAAGGATCATCATGGGCTTGGCATCTCTCGTTTTGAAAGTTCTCATTATCCATCCTATCATTTTCTTTGCATGTGCGATCGTGGCACTGTTGTGATCCTTGAAAGTGAGATCCTCAGACATTACTACTCCCAGGTCCCTTACATTATTTTTCCGCTCTATTGTATTGCCGGAGTCAGTAGTATACTCTGTTCTAGTTATTATCTCCTCCAGTTTTCCATAACGGAGTAGTTGGAATTTGTCCTCATTGAACATCATATTGTTTACCGTTGCCCACCGGAAAACTTTGTTTATATCTTCTTGGAGGTTAACCGCGTCCTCAGCAGATGACAGCCTCATGCAGATCCTAGTATCATCCGCAAAGGATGATACGGTGCTGTGGTGTATATCTCTGTTTATGTCTGATATGAGGATAAGGAATAAGATGGGGGCGAGTACTGTGCCTTGTGGAACAGAGCTCTTCACTATGGCAGCCTCCGATTTAACTCTGTTGACCACTACTCTTTGTGTTCGATTTGTTAGGAAGTTGAAGATCCATCTCCCCACTTTCCCAGTTATTCCTTTAGCACGTATTTTATGGGCTATTACGCCATGATCGCATTTGTCAAATGCTTTTGCAAAGTCTGTGTATATTACATCTGCATTCTGATTTTCTTCCAGTGCATCCAAGGCCATGTCATAGTGATCCAGTAGTTGTGAGAGGCAGGAGCGACCTGCCCTGAACCCATGTTGCCCTGGATTGTGCAGATTTTGGGAAACCAGGTGATTTGCAATCCTGCTTCTTAGCACTCTTTCAAAGATTTTTATGATGTGGGACGTCTTAGCTATTGGTCTATAGTTCTTAGCTAATGCTTTGCTGCCACCTTTATGGAGTGGGGCTATATCCGTTGTTTTAAGTGACTGTGGATGGTGACTGTGGTGGTGATACTTCCAGAATATTTTTGTTTCCACCATCGTTTTCATAATACTTTCAACACCTTTTCATGCTATTTTTAACACATTTTTCAAGGAATATCCAACGCTTTTTCATACTATTTCCGAAGACATTGCATACTCATAACTTTCCAAGATCACCTCTGAGAATATCAATTAATTCTTGTTTGCAACTGTATAGTATCCACATATATGCATAATGATCACAAAGATAAGTATGGTGACTTCCCAATATTTTATTGAAGTACTTCTTACATACTTTCTTAGCGCTGTAAAGGTCAATAGGAATTGATGGAATATACCTATCTGAGGAAGGTGAACAGGCTTGTCACCATAGATTAAACCCTTCGCGCATTTTGATATAAGAACACATAACGCTTACCTCTAAGTGGAGCTCTACTTATAGCAAAATGTCGTGTATAAATAAACTTTTGTTTTACGCATTGTGTCTTTTATACCATATTTCAGCATGGTGTACCATAAAACAAGGTTTGTTAATAAAGTAACTCACTTTAATTAGTTCTAGATTTATGCACAAACTCACTTCTAGACAATAAAATAGCAATAAAATAACTGCAGTATAAATCGGCTTTATATTGAAGCTCTCTTCATCATACTTCAACAGTCTCCTGAAGACAGCCTCATACTGAGGCTGAAATATACAATATATGCTATATTCGCTGTTTTATTGTCTGCAAGTGGGTTTGTATGTGCCACCGACTTGTCTTTGCTACATCTTTTCCATGCAATAAATGAGAGAAAGCCAACACCTGTAGAAGACAATTCAGAAACTATTTATGCGAGGTTTCACCCAGTAATGGCTTCCTCTTGGTGCTTGATATAACAGACATCACGGTAATATTACTCTCCCTTGGTTTGAGGCACTCGTGCGCATTGCAGTTGTATATGAGGTAATAATCTGAATGTTTCCATGGTAGCGGAGTACAAGGTGAAATTCTGCATAAAAAAAATATTCCCCTCCTATAATTAGCATTAATACAACTTTATCCAATTATATTTTAGTTTTAACTATAAATGGGATCAGTGAGGTAACGTTTGGAAGATACCAGTAGCGTAGTAATTGTCTGTCTGAATAAATTCCCTTGGAGGGAGGTTCCTTGATGCTGGTGGTCTTCTGATTCGAAGAATTCCAGGTACTCAACCTCTCCTTAAATCAAACCTGATTTTCTCCCTTTCCCTAAGTACTGTATGACCTCTATGGGTTTAAGCTTTCCCCAAAGTAAAGTTTCATTTAAGCAAATAACACTTTCTGTCAAATTAAAACTGGTTAAAGCCAAAGTTAATTATGCCGTTTTATACAGTTGCATGTTGGCGAATTATTTTACGATTTAGGCTAATGCAAACATTTGCTGATCCTTACCTGTTTATGCCATCACGGAGATCATTCAGCTCTATATTATCTAGGCAAAGTTTTGTGGTCAAATTATGAATTTTACAGCTAAAAGTGTGTTACGTCAGTGGAGAATTCCCATAAAGGAATAATGGATGGCATTGCTACTGATTTGGATCTCATTACCCGCTGTATACGGGCCTACATCACGGTAATTTCACTGTATCCCAGGTTTTGGAGCATTCTGGTGCACTGCACACTTATCCGAGATGATAGCCCGAATGTTCCTCGGGTAGTGAAGTAAAAATTAGTTGCAATAATGTCCACTATTCGTTTAAAAACTAGTACTAGATGTTCGCCTCGCTGAGTTTGTTTTTAAAGCTGCGAGACTTTTCAAGAGAAGGTACCTTCATGCTGAGGTTCGAAGCCGTGAGACTCTACAAGAGGTACCTTCATGCTGACTTTTGAAGCTGTGAGACTCTACACGAGGTAACTTCATGCTGGTGTTGGAAACTGTGAGACTACAAAAGGTACCCTCAGCTGTCTCGTGTTCTTATTTATCCATTTATTCATTCTTAAAACATTGTCTATTACCAAAACTATTTCTATACATAATTTAATTAGAGGCCGATGTTACCATTTATCCTTGGCACTCAAGATTTACTTACACTGCCATCTACTACAGCTACTCAATTCAATTGTAACTCCCCACAATAATTATTTTTCAGTTGGTTCAAGGCTCACTATACATTCGGACAACACTTCCCAAAATTCTCTTTTACTCTCCTCTCTTCCTCAGATGCGCAAACACTTACTATATCCCACTTCTCAAATCCAGTCCTTAGATTTTATTACGTATTTAGATCTAGTTCTATTAGATACTCCAAATTAATATATTATTAATAAAATTATTGTGTTGAAATGAGCTGTGTTTTTAGTACCTTGTACAGGCTTATGATTAAGTCTGTCCGCTCAATCGTCTTTAGTCACCTGCTGCAGATCCTTGTTATGCATTAGTACAAACATTTAGCTCCTATTCTTTAAGAAATTTCGGGAAATCTTAAATATCCATAAAAAATATTAACCCAAAAAGAAATTTTTCAAGTCTGAGTTTAAAAAAAAAAAAAAACTTTACATAGAGCGATGCGTTGTCCCAGTAAGACCTTGTTCAACTTCCTGTCTCTGTATTCCTGTCAGGGCAGCGCTCTCTTCAACCTATGAACTGCAAATGAAGTAACCCCCAGCTGTGTCGGCGACGTGCCCTGCTCGCTGTTATGCGCCGTACCAACTACTAACTCCTAATCCACCACCAAACAATTATCTTCATAACGACCTCAGCCTCGTTAATGGCCTGAAACAAGTGTCTATTTCGTAGTAAGCAACGTTATCACCCAACTCTCATTCAACCCTCAAGCAGCTAACAGGCAATTAGCGATGACCCACATCACTATCCAAGCCTTGTTACGGGGTCCAAGTGTCTGGTCTAACTGTCCTGTCCTTGTTAACACGAATGCCTGCTGGTACCAACAGCCCAGTACAATGATCGTGGCGCCATCACTGAGGGAAATATGGAGATGGGGTGGTGGTGGCAGCAAGACACTGGTGGTAAAAAAGGCAGTAATGCTGGCAGGTGGATAGTAGTGGTGGTAGGGAGACAGTGGTGGTGGTGGTAGTAAGACAGTGGTAGTAGGACGACATTTGGGGTGGAAATGTAAAAGTGAGGGGTGACACAAATTCAGTGTTGATAGCATTGGGAACCTGGGGATTTAGCAGGAATATTCAGGGTTTATAGTGTGGGGACAGTGGGGGTAGTAAAGAGACAGTGACTGTGAAGAGCAAATCCTGGCTGTTGTAGGAAAGTGGGTAGCAAGAAAAGAATGTTTGTAGAGGGGAGAGTGTGTTTGTAGTAGGGAGAGAGTTGTGTTGGAAATAAAATGTAAAGTCAGCTAATAAACCAGATCAGCGGATGCTACACAGTGACAGAAAACACCAGGACAGTGATGACATCGATTCTGGATGAAGTGGAATGAAGACTTCAGATGAAGAGAGAGATGCCATCAATGTTGCCAGCAGCGGGAGGGAGACGTCAAGGTTAGTGGCAGCAGTTGGAATTAGACGTCACCATAGTCGCAGAAGTAGGAAGGATATGTAAACAGTGGTGACAACAACAGGAAGTTTAATAATAGTGGCAGCAGTCGATAGAGGCACCAGCAATGATGACACCAGTCGGAAGGATATGTCAACAGTGGGAAGAATATTCAAAACGTCTCAAACAACATTGCGGTTAGTGAGAATAGTATCTAAGATGATGCTGGGTGGCGGTTGTGGTGGTGTGAGAGATCGTGGGAGTTGTCAGTGATATATCATCATCAACACTATTGCTGCCATCACTATCAACACATTGTTAGGTAAGACACATATGCAACAGTTAGGTATCTTTATTTTGAAACGTTTCGCCTACACAGTAGGCTTCTTCAGTCGAGTACAGAAAAGTTGATAGAAGCAGAAGATACTTGAAGACGATGTAATCAGTCCATCACCCTTAAAGTTTTGAGGTGGTCAGTCCCTCAGTCTGGAGAAGAGCATTGTTCCGTTGTCTGAAACAATATGAAGTTGAAGTGACTGAGGGACTGACCACCTCAAAACTTTAAGGGTGATGGACTGATTACATCGTCTTCAAGTATCTTCTGCTTCTATCAACTTTTCTGTACTCGACTGAAGAAGCCTACTGTGTAGGCGAAACGTTTCAAAATAAAGATACCTAACTGTTGCATATGTGTCTTACCTAACAATCTGTCGGTATTTTATACCATTTTAATGTTCACTATCAACACAACTGACACAAACTGAACACAGCTTTGTCACTCATATCTCTACTGAAGAAAGGTCAGCTCTTCCTCAACACTAGTGGGTGGATTTGAACACATGAATACCTCTGTTATTCATAAGAGGGTAAGGAGAAACATAAATGTCTAATTCAAGATTTTTTCCCCTTTCTTCCCTTCTCTCTCTTCCCCCTGTCATTTCCCAAACCTCTTCCCAACCACTTTCTACTACAGAGAACGCTTGTGTGTTTCTGCGGAGAACAGAAGAGGAAAAGAAAGGTATTTTCACCTGTTTACTTTCAACATATCCCAAACCCTCAATTCAGATATCCCTCATCCCCTGGCACTATGCCTTCCCCTGTCCTTGAAGGTTCCTTCATGGTAAATGTATCCCAGGATAGGAGGTAATGTTTTTGTAAACTTCTCCCGTTTCTCCTCTTCTGTCTCTTCTCTTAAATTTCAACCCCCTTTCTCCCTGATTCAGGCTTCCTCATGTTAAATTAAAACGATCCCCTATGCCTGGGGGACTGTAATGGGTAGCAGTATTTTTCCCCCTCTCCTCTCCCCCTCTTTCCACCCCTTCGTTACCTACCGCTTAGCCCCTACCTTGACATTGCAAACAAATTACCCTCTTTGAGAGCAAATATCGTTAACTCAGTACATAATGAGAAAATTTCACACCGTTGCTCTCGCTCGTTGACCAATGTGACCCCCGAGGATGCAGCTGCTCTTGCGTTTGATCCTTGACGTGGGGTAGGTGCCATGATTCTCGTGATAGAATCTTGATTCAGAGAATTAGATTTGCCCTCCACTTCCTAAGATCAAACTACACTGCCTCCAGTCTCCGCGTACTGTATGGCTCCTACGGATTTAATAATAATAATAATAATAATAATAATAATAATAATAATAATAATAATAATAACTGCCATGCGTCTGCTTCAGACACTTGATCTGTCTGCCAATCTCGTAGAATTTAAG
The DNA here is from genome assembly GCF_038502225.1 of Cherax quadricarinatus. Taxonomy (NCBI): domain Eukaryota; kingdom Metazoa; phylum Arthropoda; class Malacostraca; order Decapoda; family Parastacidae; genus Cherax; species Cherax quadricarinatus. The sequence goes on from NC_091313.1 coordinate 16,036,514, forward strand.
AATAAGGGAGCATTACTATGGCCAGTTGAGCGGCAGAGTCTACCCAAAACCGTTCCTATTTATACATCTGTCCAAATTTAAAGAAGATGGAGCCTATGGTGCAGAAATTGATTAGGACGGGTTGGTGTTTGCAGGGTGTTGGAGGGGCTTGTGGTGTTGAAGTGAGATGGGAGCGGGAGGTGGAAAAAGGGTGATAGGAAAGAAACGTGGGATGTAGCAGAAACGTTGACTTCATTGGTGAAGGTGGTTTCTTGCATGTTCTGTGCATCGTTTAGAAACACAATTTCATAGGTGGATGGTGTGGGAAAGAGTTGCGAGAACAGTGCGTTGGACAGTGAGTGGAATATGGCAGGGAAAAGGTGGTAGAAGGGATGTGAGAGGAAAAGGAAGGATGAGGAAAATGTGAAAATGAAGAAAGGTAAATAGTGGATAGTCGTGGACTACTAAAAGTTGAGGAAGGAGATTGTTGGGTAGGTGAGTGCAGTGTAAAAGCGAACATAGGAGTATACCTGGAGAGGGTTTCGGGGGTCAACGCCCCCGGGGCCGTTTGGTGGATCATGGTCTGATCAACCAGGCTGTTACTGCTAGCCGCACGCAAAATGACTTACGAACCACAGCGCTAGATAGGAGGGAAGCAAGAGTCTCTACTCAATTCCGCGGGACAACGGCATTGTCGAAAATGCTTGACGAATATAGGAGTATAGGTTATGGAACTGCAAAATATAACGTAAGATTATGAAGTTTAGCTCTCCCCCATGATTATAATTATAATTACCTACACTATGAAGAAATAATCGTACTGGACACCGTAAAAATTAATCTGAATTTAAATTTATCTTCATGCTTTCAGCATTTTCAGTGTACCAACATATGCATTTGCTGTTCATTGCAAGATTTCTGCACAGCTCGTCTTCCTTGTCAACATCAGTACATCTCGTTAAGAACGTCAAATGTGTGACTGCCATACGAATTAAAGCTTGTATTTTACTGTGTGATATTCTATTCGAGTTTCTCAAGTTTCTGTCGGTTTTGTGTGTTGCTGTATTTAATGACTTTATAGAAAGAATGTTAAAAATATATTAATATTTGTTTATTGACGACAGTCACACCAAGTGAAACCTGACCTGAATAATGTACATCAAGAAATTTGTTAAAAATCGCAAACGAGAAGCCGACCTTTGCTGTAGTAGGACGGGCTGCATATTTTGCATTCATCGCATCGGTCACTTAAAATTCCACACAGCTGCCACAGGCTCTAAGAGAAATGCATTAACAGCATGCTTTGAACAGTGTGCGTGTTCACCGATTTAGAGTTGGGACTTGATTAATTGATCAGTAAATAATTCCACAGCGCAAAGTAATGATTATTACCCTGAGAGGGTCATGATTTCTCGTATGTGTTCATTAAAAAAATTACCTAGATTTATAGGGTGGCAGTTTTTGAAATAAAATCTTCGAGTATCACTGAAGTGCCTCACTATAAATTAACATGCACTAAGTGGTGGGTTCACAGGCACTTACATTTAAGAACATAAAAACATAAGAAAGAAGGAACACTGCAACAGGCCTACTGACCCATGCGAAGCAGGTCCATGTCCCCCCTCCCGGATTAGCCCAGTGACCCACCTAATCAGGTCACTTCCACTTAAGGAAAGAGCACCGCATCAGACCTAGTAGTACAAGCTAGTCATGTCCAATTCACAACCACCCACACCCACTCATGTATTTATCTAACCTATTCTTAAAGCTACACAACGTTTTAGCCTCAATAACTGTACTCGGGAGTTTGTTCCACTCATCCACAACTCTATTACCAAACCAGTGCTTTCCTATATTCTTCCTGAATCTGAATTTTTCCAACTTGAAACCATTGCTGCGAGTCCTGTCTTGGCGGGAAATTTTCAGCACGCTATTTAAATACCCTTTATTCCTGCTTTCCATTTATACACCTCCATCATATCCCCCCTAATTCTACGCCTTTCGAGAGAGTGCAAATTCAGGGCTCTCAGTCTATCTTCATAGGGAAGATTCCTGATACATGGGATCATCTTTGTCATCCTACTCTGTATGTTTTCCAGTGCATTTATATCCATTCTGTAATACGGTGACCAGAACTGCGCAGCATAATCTAAATGAGGCCTAACCAAGGATGTATAGAGTTGAAGAACAACCTGAGGACTTCTATTATTTCTACTTCTAGATATGAAGCCAAGGATTCTGTTAGCTTTATTGCGTACACTAATGCACTGTTGTCTTGATTTTAGATTACTGCTAACCAGAACTCCTAAATCCTTTTCGCAATCAGTAATATTAAGATCTGCATTATTTAGTTAATATGTGGCACGGTTATTTACCTGTCCAACATTTAGGACTTTGCATTTGTCTATATTAAACTGCATCTGCCGTTTCTCCGACCATTGCATCAGTCTATTCAAATCATCCTGAAGTGCTACATGGTCCTCATTAGAGTGAATTGAACGGCCTATTTTCGTGTCATCAGCAAATTTGCTTATGTCGCTATTTATTCCCTCATCTATGTCATTTATGTAAATTGTGAACAAAAAATGGCCCAACACTGACCCCTGCGGAACCCCGCTTGTGACGTGCCCCCATTCTGATTTTTCCCCATTTATGCAAACTCTCTGCTGCCTATTTGTAAGCCATGCCTCTACCCAGGAAAATTTTTTTCCTCCTATTCCGTGTGTCTTTTAAGTTTCCTCAATAGCCTCTGATGTGGAACTCTATCGAAAGCCTTACTGAAGTCCATATACACAGTATCATTTTCATTACCATGATCTACCTCCTCAAACACCTTAGTGAGAAAAGTCAGTAAATTCGTAAGACAGGAACGCTCCTTTGTAATGCAGTGTTGAGATTCAAAGCCATATTGAGATTCAATTCGTAGCCATCCTGGCTACGAATTGCTTCGCCAATTATTGATTCCATAAATTTTCCCACTATGGAGGTAAGGCTTATTGGTCTATAGTTCGAAGCTAAGGACCTGTCACCTGCCTTGTAAATAGGTATTACATTTGTCATTTTCCACTTATCAGGCACTAAGCCAGTTTGTAGTGATATGTTAAAAAGATTAGCCAAAGGTTTGCTAAGTTCTTCTTTACATTACTTTAACACCCTTGCAAACAGTTCATCAGGGCCTGGGGATTTGTTAGGTTTTAGTTTCTCTATTTGTCTGAGGACCATGTCACTAGTTACCGCAATCGTGCATAATTTATTATCGTCCTGTTCTATATAATCTATTATTTCAGGAATTTCGCTAGTATTTTCCTGGGTAAAAACTGAGAGAAAGTAGGTATTGAGAATTTCACACATAACCTTATCACTGTCAATGATCTGACCTAGGTTACTCTTAAGTGGGCCTATCTTGTCCCTAATCTCACTTCTGTATACCTAAAAGAACCCTTTTGGGTTAGTCTTTGAATCCCTTGCGACCTTAGCCTCATAATCCCTTTTTCCTTTTCTTATACCTTTTTTTATTTCTCTCTTTATTTGAATATATTGATTTTATAACCGCCCATCCTCTCTTTTGATACACCTATATATGCCTCTCTTTTGACCAATGAGATGCTTTAATCTATTGTTCATCCATTTGGGATCATTCTTGTTAGATCTAATTTCCCTACTCGGAACAAAAGTTGTCTGGGCAGCTAGAACTGTGCTCTGAAAAATGTCATATTGGTAACCAAGATCACCTACCTGACCTATAGTCAGGTCATCCCAATTTAGCCCACCCAGGTAATTTTTTCATTCCCACATAATCGGCCAAGCGAAAGTCTGGGACAGAGATTTGATTGTAGTTATCTGGGTAATTCCATGATATATTGAAACTAAGTGATTTGTGATCACTTTCCCCAAGTTCATCATTAACTTCAAGATTATTAATTTGTGATTCTTTGTTGGCAAGAATCAAGTCAAGCAAATTGTTTCCTCTAGTTGGTTCTGTCACAACCTGTTCTAAAAAGCAATCCTGAACAGTATCAAGAAAGTCATTAGACTCGAGATTTCCTGTCATATTGTTCCAATAAATTTGTCTAAAGTTGAAATCTCCCATTAACACAACATTTTCATATCTAGATGCCTTATGAATTTCGTCACATAAAAGCTTACTGCACTCCCTATCAAGGTTTGGGGGCCTATAAATCACACTTAAAATTAATTTGTCACTACCCTCTAGAAACTGTAGCCAAACAGATTCTGTGTTCGATGTTTCTAATCTTGTATCATGTCTAAGACAACAATTTAAATTATCTCTGACATACATCGCCACTCCACCACCCTTCCTGTTGACCCTATCAGTGTGGAATAATTTATAATCCTGCTTGTTGCATTCAGAAGGCATTTCTTTATCTTTCTATTGATGGCATTACTTATTTACTTGCGATCTAAACAATGACAGAAGATGCATAAAATACGAAATTACATAGAATAATTAGGAAGAGTAGAAATAAAAAGAAAAAACATGAATAGAAAATCATAGTCATAGGTAACGAAAGAGAAAATTAACAGGAGAGAGAGGGTGCCACACATGGCATAGAAGAGCAGGCTGGATAAAAGAAGATGAAGGAAGCTGAAGATAAAGCACTTTGACCTAATGTAAAAATTTCCCCATTCAAAATTAGCAGTGTATGTCATGCGTGACTGAACCTGCAGCTACAGAGTCCAGATGCCACTACTGATTCTTATTACAGTGACCTAAATTCTTGAGAGTCTTGTGGTGCGCATATTTTTTTCATGCGAAACGTTGTCGCATATAAATAACCAACAGTTAAAAATCTCCTAGATATATAAACTCGCAAAAAAAAATAATACAACGACAATACAAGAAACGACAATACAAGCAACGACAATACAAACATCGCCACAATTAACAATACAAACGACAATAAAAGCAACAATACAAACAACGACTACGCAAAGAACGCCAATACAAACAACGACAGGAATCCATGGCAATTTACACGAATTGTGACGTCACTGAATGCATTAACCTCTTTAAATATCTCATTTAAACGACCATAATTATCTAACAAAATTAGACACATAATGTTGACTAAAAATACGAGTGACTCACACTCATCAGATAAACATCGTAAAACACTTTTTCTTTGCAACTGCAAAGGTTTACATTCATGATAGTAATTTATGCAAATAACAGTAGTTAAGGCAGGATAAGGTGTGATAACATCAATGAATCAGCAATCCGTCTTCCGTGACCGTCAGTTTCTCACTCGTACAAGGTGGTACGTGCTAGCTATATGCGAATATCAAGCATAGTGTCTGAGTAATTTCGGAGAAAGTGAATCACACTGGGGGCCAGATATACGTATTTTCCCCCCTCACTGTTTTTCACACATGCACGCAGGCGCCCCCACGGACAGACAGACACACACACACACACACACACACACACACACACACACACACACACACACACACACACACACACACACACACACACACACACACACACACACACACACACACACACACACATACACACACACACAACAACAACAAATGCAAAGTCATGAAGATCGGGAAGGGCACAGAAGACCGCAGACGGAGTATAGGCTAGGTGGCCAAAGACTGCAAACCTCGCTCAAGAAGAAAGATCTTGGGGTGAGTATAACACCGAGCACGTCTCCGGAACCACACATCAACCAGATAACTGCTGCAGCATATAGGAGCCTGGCAAACCTGAGAACAGCGATCCGATACCTTAGTAAGGAATCGTTCAAGACACTGTACACTGTGTACGTCAGGCCCATACTGGAGTATGCAGCACCTGTTTGGAACTCACACTTGATCAAGCACGTCAAGAAATTAGAGAAAGTGCAAAGGTTTTTGACAAAGTTAGTTCCATAGCTAAGGGGAATGTCCTATGAAGAAAGGTTAAAGGAAATCGGACTGACGACATTGGAGGACAGGAGGGTTAGGGGAGGCATGATAACGACATACAAAATACTGCGTGGAATAAACAAGGTGGACAGAGACAGGATGTGCCAAAGGGGTGACACAGAAACAAGGGGTCACAATTGGAAGTTGAAGATCCAGATGAGTCAAAGGATGTTAGGACGTATTTCTTCAGTCATAGAGTAGTCAGGAAGTGGAATAGCCTAGCAAGTGAGGTAGTGGAGGCAGGAACCATACATATCTTTAAGATGAGGTATGATAAAGCTCATGGAGCAGGGAGAGTAGCACTCGGTGAAGAGGTGGGGCCAGTAGCTGAGTCTCGACACCTGCAACCACAAGTAGGTGAATTAGGTGAGTACACACATACACAAACAATGAAAAGGCCAGTGAAGAGGCGGTTCCAGGAGCTATGACTCGACCCCTGCAACCACATATAGGTGAGTAGGTAAGTACTGGACTGAAGCTGAGGCTCAACTCCTGCTGCTACAAATACAGAAGCGATCACAGTGTACTTCCTGTTCTATGGCAAACAACTTATGAGCAAAAGCCAAAGAATATCAATGGAAGAGATTATTGCAGGATAAAATATGCTAAGAGGACTTAATAAAGCGCTGACAGAGAAAGACTGTCGTCGATGCGAAAAACTGGAACACTGTGGCACAGTTGCAAAATGAAAACAAATAAGTTATTGGGATGTCAGAAAATATTTTTTTTTTCAATTTAAGATGATCAGGAAATTTAATCACCAGTATGAAGAAGTTGTAAAGAAAGATTCCCGAAACAGTGTAATCGAGGTATTAAAATTTACAGACATTGGTAACAAAACTCTATATTCTGTGCTCTATGCAATGAAAGATTCCTTAATATCGCACACACATGTCCTACAAAGATATTAATAATCCCTGAATATAATATCTATACACACAAACAGGCTCTATAGAATATAAAAATGTAATTACACTAGGTTTACATATCCCATAGCAGATAAAAACTCAACCCGCGTTAAGAACACTGTTACTTATGACAACGTATTGATCTGACTTGGACCATCAACTAGTCCAGTGGTTCTTAACCTTTTTCGTTCTATGACCCCCCGAGACTCTTCAGGGTATTACGGTGACCCCTATAATAAATTTTTAAATGGTGAACCTTGTGAAAACGAAATGATAGAAAGACCATGGTTTACTGAAAGTGCCACAGAACAAAAACCTTGAAAAATTCCACATAGCCTCTACAAATGCCAGAACACTGCAAATTTCACAGAACTATTGAACATACCAAACCTACTTCTCATTCACTCAATAGGAGAGTTGAAATTGTTTTGCAGCCATAAATCTATCAAAGTGAGGAGCAGTGCTCGACAGGCAGCACCTTATGTCAGCAGGGTTCTGAATGATGCTTGTGAAACCCATCTTGAGAAAGGCTTCATTGTACATTCGCTTCGTGGCAGACATTGTGCAAACAGGAAACCGCCTTGGGAGTCACGGAACAAGAGCGGCATATGGACATCCCCCACCGCAATGAACTGAGTGACTGGTTGTGGTTGATGTGTTTACTGTAGCAGACCACTGCACGTATGATCAGTGTTGCCACTCATTAAACTAGAAAAGACCCAGCTGGCTAATTCAAATATATGAAAATAAAGTATATTCTCCCGAACCCTTCGTGATCCCCCGAGAAACTCCAAACAATCCCCCAGGGGGTCACGACCCCCAGGTTAAGAACCGCTGAACTAGTCAGTGAGAATACATACGAGAGAGGATCGAGGGACGAGAGTGGTAGAACTGAAGGAGGGAGTAGTAATAATGTAGCAGTAGTAGCAGCAGTAGTTGCAGTAGTGGTAGTAGTACCACTGAAGGAGGGAGTAGTAATAATGTAGTAGTAGCAGCATCAGTAGTAGTGGTGGTAGTACTAACAGTAGTAGTAGTAGTAGTAGTAGTCGAAGATTTGCAACTATGAAGAAGCGGCAATAAGAATGCAGTAGTGGTAGTGAATAAATAAGATTTTGTCCTAACCCTGTGTGACATCAGCTCTCCTGCAGTGCTTCACTGTTCTCTTGCTCCCTAGACTACCTCAGCTATTACTGCTGCTATTACTTTTTACTCGCTTACACTCTTCTTTGTGCTCACTTTCTTCACTACTGCTACTACCTTCTTATTGCCACATTTTCACTGATGCACTTCTATTATTGGTACTGCTACCACTAAGTACCACTACTACTACACTACTACTCCCTCAGTTTTACAATGCCCATCTCCCGCCCCCTCTCGTATATATTCTGAACCTCCTTACCTTTCCGCTTTTCTGTGTGACAAATGGTCCAAGCTGGATTGAAACATCGTCACAAGTTTCAGTCTTCTAAGTTCAGGTTTTTTTTTTTTGAGTCACGAAATTGTCCCTCTTATTATTTTTAGAGGCAAAGAAATGGTAATATTAAAAGCACTATCCCAAAACTTCCCCGAGGTTCCTACAGGCACCTCGGCAGCTCGGTTTCTGAGTCATAAATAAGTTTTTAATTTAAACATTCATATTCGAAATAAGTAAAAAAAAAAAAAAAACATACGGAACTAACATCAAGATATAAGTAAAATATGTACCTACAACTTTTTAAGAGGAATTTCATATGTATTATCTACTACTGTTGGACTGCCGATTATGTAAATAAATTTGAAAATTAACGTACTCGTCGGAGGACAGGTTGACCTTGGAAACTATAACAAGAGACGAAATAATGAAGCAAAGGTATCGTCGATAAATTTTGTGTCCTGTGCAAGCTGGGGATGAATGATAAGGCTTCGGAGGTTTCTTATTTTATTTGGGTTCGTGGTCCACAGGCAGTGTGTTTAAGTGCCGAGGCCCAGAGGGCCAGACCAAGGAGAGAGTGATGAAGTAGACCTTGTTTAATGAGTGAAGTCGACTACCTGAGTGAGAGCAGGTAACGGTTGTGCTGGCTGAGATTGGTAAGCCACTAGGTGTCAGCACCAACATGGCACGAAATATGAACCCAGCTGGGCATACATTGCTCGGCTACCTACCCATGGTCGTCTCGACCATGATTGACTGAGAAGAAACTCTCTCTCCCACAGGAACAAGGCACAGAACACAAAATAAAAACATATATACATGTAAGAACATAAGAACATAAGAAAGGAGGAACACTGAAGCAGACCTGTTGGCCCATACTAGGCAGGTCCTTTACAATTCATCCCACTAACAAACATTTGACCAACCCAATTTTCAATGCCACCCAAGAAACAAGCTCCGATGTGCAAGTCCCTCTCAAATCCATGTGGACATGGATAAAAAAAAAAACTTCCTACATTACCTTGAGTTTACCTGGAGAGAGTTCTGGGGGTCAACGCCCCCGCGGCCCGGTCTGTGACCAGGCCTCCTGGTGGATCAGAGCCTAATCAACCAGGCTGTTGCTGCTGGCTGCACGCAAACCAACGTACGAGCCACAGCCCGGCTGGTCAGGAACCGACTTTAGGTGCTTGTCCAGTTCAGCTTGAAGACTGCCAGGGGTCTGTTGGTAATCCCCCTTATGAATGCTGGGAGGCAGTTGAGCAGTCTCTGGCCCCTGACACTTATTGTATGGTCTCTTAACGTGCTAGTGACACCCCTGCTTTTCATTGGGGGGATGTTGCATCGTCTGCCAAGTCTTTTGTTTTCGTAGTGAGTGATTTTCGTGTGCATGGAGGGAAGAAAAAAAAGGATGTGTACTAAAACAAGATCCAAGGCAGTGAGCCTCGGCGGGCATCACTACACACCTTTCTGCATCTGGACAGATACTGCAACACAAGAGACATCGCTGTGGCTGAGCTGTGACGTAGCTGGGTACAGTCTCCTCTGGAATGGTGAAGCAGTCATCGTGGAGAAGTCGCTGCAGGGCTCACTCAATCTGCTGGTGCCTTCAGAACTTGGCAACTGGGCATGACTTCTTCTGGTGACTCAGGAGGATATTTCTCGACTGGTACTGTTGCTGGAGCTGTCACTGCCGGTGAGTGTGGAGTGAGTCGTGGCAGAGATGATTCAGGTGAAACATCTAGGAGTCATAGCAGCATACGCCATAACTGGAGTGAACGGGCTAGCAGTCAATGTAACACCATCTTTGTGCAAGCTGCTCGCTGAAGCTGTGATACGAGTCAGATAGTCGCCTGCCAACAGGGTTACTGTCTTGATGGTGTCATTTTCTCGACAGAGTTGGAGTCATAGCAGAGGTTAGTCTAAGCATCCTCAGACTGGTTTTCTACACATAACTGTACTCTAACGGTCAGGTGGAGTGAAACGAGTCTCAGTGGGGAGACGTAGCAGGTGCGACTCGGGCATACACGAACGGCAAGAAAAAGAGCTCTGTTTAAGTGGGGGGAGGGCTCAGACGCTCTTAAACTGACACCTGGACTGCCTAATGTTAGCTGTTAATGGTCACAATGGTTGGCATGTAACACAAGGGTGCTACCAGTGGTCTGGGCTCAGACCATACTGTGGTCTACACACACACATATAGGCTCAGACCACACATCAACAAACACACGGAAAACTTCACACACCTGCACTGCACATGCAGTTACAACATGGCTTACAATAGCAAATGACGCTTTTCTATGCAAAAATCGACACGTAGGCATTCACGAACATGTGAGAACACTGACTGAGAGGATTTAACACTTGACACACCTCTCTCAATCTTCTCAACAATACTGATACAAATTGCTCACTGTGAAACTATAACACTATAGCTTGCTACCATCTGCAGCTCATAAGACTGCCATCCCCACGAGCCCCTTTGAGGCGGGGTAGATGGCAGACCAGAGGCCTAGCTTCTCCCTACGAGCCCCGTGAGGGCGGGGAATGTGGCTAGGCCTGGGGACACTTGGTCCCAAAGATGAGGAGGTACTGTACCTCCTCCCATGGGAGACTTAAGTCTCGAGACACTCCCCAGATAGGGAGCCAAGGCCGGGTCACCACTACTTGGATAAGACCCGGGCCGGGAGAATACCGGCGAATGAAAAAAAAAAAAAAAAATGTAACATCCTGTGGTTATGTCAGGCATGACGTCGTGAGAGATGTCGTAGGGTGACATTGCGAGGTGACTTCAGGCAGACGTCCAGAGTGACGTCGAGCAGAAGTCCCGGGTGATGTCGTGAGGTGGCGTCGGGTAGACTTCCAGGGTGACGTCTCGAGGTGACGTTGGGCAGACGTCCAGAGTGACGTCTCGAGGTGACGTCGAACAGAATGATGTCAGGGTAGTGATGCGGGCAGCATGGTGACGTCATGGGTGATGCCAGGCAGAAGACAACAGCATGTGGCTGGTAATTCACGTGGCTTGCTCCACGTGGCCTATCCACATGTGGCTTCGAGTGACCTCGGACACTCCAATACACAGCTCTGGCAAAGAATTCACACTGAATTCATAGAAAAACAGCAGAGGGAGAGTGAGTGTTGTGGTACATGGTGTGAGATGAGCGTGGGTGGTGTGTTTAGAGGGAGGATCCGGCCGCGTCCTCCGCACCCCACATACCCACTTGGAGAATCACCCACACTGGATGCAGAGCACCACACAAACTCACCTCTGTCTTGCTGAAATAGCCGTGCTGTGCTAAGCAATAACAGCAGAAACATACAGGTGACTGAAGAACAGCGTGGGACGCTGTGAAGACCTAGGGTGACGTCACACAGATTTCTCGAGGAAAATTCAGCAAATTCCGGCTTGGATCCTGCTGATCTTTTGTCTGAATGATGAAACTTGCAGACAAGACTTAAGGACAACTCGCAGAGAGACGGATGCATCTTGTATGGTACGATGAAGGAGTGATACCTTCGTCTGCCTTCCTCTCTCGCGGCAAACACAATTGCTGCGACCGCCGCTTGCAACTACTTATCGTCGATAAATTTGTGTCCTGTGCAAGCCGGGGATGAATGGTAAGGCTTCGGAGGCTTCTAACTTTATTTGGGTTCGTGGTACACAGGCAGTGTGTTTAAGTACCCAGGCCCGGAGGGCCAACCCAAGGAGAGAGTGACGGAGTAGACCTTGTTTACTGAGTAAAGTCGGCTGCCTGAGTGAGGGCGGGTAAGATTGGTGTTGGCTGAGACTGGTGAGCCACTAGGTGTCAGCACAAGCGTGGCGCGAAATATGAACCCAGCTGGGAATACAAAGATTCTTCATTGACAATTAAAATGTACTCCACGGTCAGTTGCTAGGAGCGCCAGGACAGACAGGTGGCAGTAGTCGAGGAGCGTGTACCCTATCCCCATTTTATAGGCAATCGTCTCATAATAGTGATTTGTGTTGAAAGATGATGACCAAACACTGAGAAGTTGAAGTGTACTGAACAGCGCTTGGTGGTGTCTAAGCATCCCCAAGTTCATTGTGATAGACTCGACCATAGCACTGGTACCAATAGGACATAACACCCTTGTGCTGGGAGTGGAGATGGAAGAGTTCCTCCTAGAACTTCTGAACCACTGTTGAACTGAACCATACTACGCCAGGACGAGCAGAGAAGCCCGACTGAAGAGTAAACAGTGAATTTGGAGTTGCTATGGCTCACACCTATTCGAGCTTAAGCATCATATGAAAGATCTGAGATTTGCTACAGGACTAATTCGGAAATTAAGAGCGCTACAAGGGCAGGGTAACTGAGCTATAAACTTACGACTTTTCAAAGGTATCACTGCCACAACATACAATGTGCGTGGACAAACTGGTCAGCTTTTTGACATAGAATGTACCGTAATAAAAGAGCTTAAACGGAAGCTGAGCAATCAGATGAGTCTAGAGTAACATTATGAAGCTTTTTTTTTTATAGTGGACGGGTTTTAAATTCGTCAACGGAGCTAGATGAGGAGACAGGAAACTGAGCCCAAGATGCGAGGAGGCGGTTGCTCGCGTTGCTTTATGTTAAGATGCTACACCGAGAAGCTTGAGCTCCACCTGCTCGGTCACAGCTCGGTATGCACAGGTAACTATAAACACACACACACACACACACACACATATATATATATATATATATATATATATATATATATATATATATATATATATATATATATATATATATATATATATATATATATATATAGTCACACACACAAAGCTAATGGACTTTGCAACTAATCATGCTTAGTTTGTAAACAAAATTCCTTTCCCAGCATGGCTTTCCCCACACCTCTTTCTCTCTCTCTCTTCCACCTCATTCTACCCCTTTCCTCCTCCGTTCCCCCTTTCCTCATTCCACCACCACTGTATGCCACCCTTTATCCCATAAACCCACCCCTCCTTCATTCCACCTTCCATCCCTTCTTAATGGCCTAGTTTTATCAACGGAAGCTTTTTAAACTCTCATAAATAACTATAATTTTTGTTCCGCGTAGTTAGTCGAAACTTAAAGTAGTTAGCTAGAGCAGGAAGGGTTGGCCGTAACCTAAGGGAAAGCCTTACCTGGTAACTGTCAGATCTGGGGTAGTCCTGCCAGGAGGTAGTTATTCATCACACACAGGTAGTTATCCTGACAAAGAAGCACTTAACCTGTCCTGGGAGTCGCTAAGTGACCTGTGGTTAGTTAAAACTACCTTTGAGTAATTAACTTCACCTGTGAATCGTTAACCTAATCTGTAAGGAGTTAACCTGATCTGTGAGGAGTTGACCTAATCTGTGAGTAATTAACCTGATCTGTGAGTGGTTAACTTGACCTATGAGTAGAAAACCTGACCGGAAAGCACTCAACCAGTTCTAGGAGTAGTGATAATGTTCTAAGCCGACAATGGTAATTCAGTGTTCTTTCAAGCTCATGTTCTTACGTTCAATACGTTAGTAAAAAAATTATTTATAAAATGAGGCTGTCTCTGTATACAAGAGTGCAGCACACCATTGCATCATCTCGTGACGGCTCCGGCCTGACATGGATAATTTTAGACCCAAATGAAAACACTGATGAATAATTCTCCTGTGTCGAGCAGCTCACACGCCTAATGGTGGGGTAGTCTGTTCATTTGGGACAGTCTCTCTGGCTCTTTTTTTCCAACTAGAATAAATTATTACGCTGAATATCCTGCATTTTACAGGTTTATCTGCGCCATGTATCGCTCTTATGTTTTTCGTGGTTTATGAAAGGGACATATATGACAGTTAACTGTCTACTAATATAGGTATCAGTAATAAATACACACACACACACACACACACACACACACACACACACACACACACACACACACACACACACACACATATTCAGTAATATATACGAAGGTTTTTAAACAATGCATTACAATCCAAACTGTCTTAAAAATTTTACTCATGATGGTTATCATGTTAATTTTCTTATCACTATTTTTATAATACTTAAATCGTGTTAAATTTGTGTGGTTCACCAGGGACACAGGGGATTAATCCTCAGTCCGTTAACCGTGAAACAGAAACAACACTTGTTGCCAGACTTTCCCATTGCTGAAAAAAATTACAATTTACTAATAGGAAAATGGAAAACAGGCGTCAGGTTTCTATTTTCTAATTCGTGGGAAAGTTATTAATACCTGAACATTTCTTTTAAACACCTGAAAGGTTTCTTGAGCACATATCACCAGACTACTTACTAAAGATATGAAGATACGTAGTAATGTACCACTTCAGATGTATTGTCAATAAGGGGAAAGAAGACAAGTTGATCACTCTACTAGTCCGTGTAATCCCCCCTCGTTAGGGATCATCGAGAAGAGTAACGATCATCATTTCACTCATTAGTCATTCTGAGTGAACTGGGCTGGACCATGCATGTGGTGTGGCAGCTTTCTGTGATTAGCTGGCATGGACCAAAGGCTTGATGGAGTGTTCTGTCAGTTTCTCGTTATGACTTTTGTGTGTGTGTGTATATATGCTGATATGTATGTGTGTGTGTGTGTGTGTACTCACCTATTTGTACTCACCTATTTGTGGTTGCAGGGGTCGAGTCCTAGCTCCTGGCCCCGCCTCTTCACCGGTTGCTACTAGGCCCTCTCTCTCCCCGCTCCATGAGCTTTATCAAACCTCGTCTTAAAACTGTGTATGGTTCCTGCCTCCACTACGTCATTTTCTAGGCTATTCCACTGCCTTACAACTCTATGACTGAAGAAATACTTCCTACTATCTCTCTGACTCATTTGTGTCTTCAACTTCCAATTGTGGCCTCTTGTTTCTGTGTCCCCTCCCTGGAACATCCTGTCTTTGTCCATCTTGTGTGTGTGTGTGTGTATGTGTGTGTGTGTGTGTGTGTGTGTGTGTGTGTGTGTGTGTGTGTGTGTGTGTGTGTGTGTGTGTGTGTGTGTGTGTGTGTGTGTGTGTGCGTGTGGAGGGGTCACCTTATAATACCTACTATTGACTTTCCAATAACTCATCCAGCTCATTCTATTTTCAACTACTCTGACATTAGTTTTTATTAATATCTTTCATCGTTAGTTATCTCTTCAGCTTCCAGAAGTGTCCTATGTCTCTTACAGATTCCTCTTAAAGCTACATATTTCGTATTAATGCCTTCCCTTGTCGTCCTCTCCGTCTAGAATGTCAGGTACATTTCCTTCACCCATTCCTCACAGTTCATTCCTCTGAGTTTTGAAATCTTCAAGCATACCGCAAGAAACCCTAAACCCTAATCTGTAGGACCTAAACTCTAAACCCTAAACTCAAATCCATAAATTTAAGTACTATATCCTGAACTCATCATCAAACTTCCAAATTCGCTTTACCTAGGACAGGAAACTCTCATCTCAAGTTCATTGAATTTGTCTCTTAAAACTTCGAAAATCACCTCTAAGACCAGCAAATGTAGACAATATGGGCATTAAATGTCTAATTTATACCATAAATCTATGAAACTCTTACAATTTAATAGAAATAAAATCACTGACAATTTTGTCTCATGATTTGTAATTAATGCCAGGAATTATATTAGAAAAAAAGAATTTCGTATATTATTATTATTATTATTATTATTATTATTATTATTATTATTATTATTATTATTATTATTATTATTATTATTATTATTATTATTATTATCATATATGTTGTGGTAAATAGGTAGAACGGCTCTTCGTGCCGAATAAGGCAAGTGAAAATTTATGTATGCAATAATGTCGCTAAAATAATTTTGAACCTAACAAAACATATATATTTCAGTGTGTTTGTTTATTATTAAATTATTGTAAGCTTATCTAAAATATATTGAGTTGGATTAGGCTAAATTAAATTGCGTTTGTTATAATAAGGTTAGGTGAGTTTTCTAAGGTTCTTTTGGTGCAAAATTAATCATTTTTACATTAACATAAATTAAAAAAATGTATCTTTAAAAGTATAAGTGAAAATTTTAGAAAGGACTTAATATTAAATGAGTTCTTGTTAATTGACCAGTTTTACCTATTCGGAACGACACACACACACACAATATATATATATATATATATATATATATATATATATATATATATATATATATATATATATATATATATATATATATATATATATATATATATATATATATATATATATATATATATATATTAACATAAATTAAAAAAATGTATCTTTAAAAGTATAAGTGAAAATTTTAGAAAGGACTTAATATTAATTGAGTTCTTGTTAATTGACCAGTTTTACCTATTCGGAACGACACACACACACACAATATATATATATATATATATATATATATATATATATATATATATATATATATATATATATATATATATATATATATATATATATATATATATATATATATATATATATATATATATATATCCTAGGTAGTAGGTTGGTAAACAGCAACAGCCCAGGGAGGTACTACCGTCCTGCCAAGTGAGTATACAACGAAAACCTGTAATTGTTTTACATGACGGTAGGATTGCTGGTGTCTTTTGTCTGTCTCATAAACATGCAAGATTTCAGGAACGTCTTGCTGCTTCTACTTACACTTAGGTCACACTACACATACATGTACAAGCATATATATACACACACCCCTCTGGGTTTTCTTCTATTTTCTTTCTAGTTCTTGTTCTTGTTTATTTCCTCTTATCTCCATGGGGAAGTGGAACAGACTTATTCCTCCGTAAGTCATGCGTGTTGTAAGAGGCGACTAAAATGCCGGGAACAAGGGGCTAGTAACCCCATCTCCGGTATAAATTACAAAATTTAAAAGAGAAACTTTCGTTTTTCTTTTTGGGCTACCCTGCCTTGGTGGGATATGGCCGGTGTGTTGAAAGAAAGATATATATATATATATATATATATATATATATATATATATATATATATATATATATATATATATATATATATATATGAAACATCTTGCTAAAGGCCATTTAATTTTCAATAAATTTCAGAGCTTCCTCACTATAACCACTCCAAAGATCATTTAATTCATGATAAATTTATGCTGGGTTTGCTGTCCTTTCGTGATTTTTAAGTACCATTTAATTCTCCGTAACTTACTTTAGAGTCACTCTGCTCTGTCCAGAATGAACACTAATTTTAAACCACAACATGACTCACGAAATCGTAATGACACGATTGCAAACAAACCATACCACGGGCGGGATTAAATCCGCGGTCAGAGAGTCTCAAAACTCCAGCCCGTCGCGTTAGCCACTGGACCAGCTAGCCACAATAACATTCGTCCAACTAGGTATATTTCTACACCATAGGAAGGTTAGCATAGGCACCACTGTGACCACAAATGCAAGTTTTTACAGACGAATCTCCAGCTAGCGTGGCCGTGACGAACTCTAACTCAAGTCCCCTCACTGCCGTCAACATGACTCACGAAATAGTAATGGCACGATTGCAAACAAACCTTCCTATGGTATAGATATATACCTAGTTGGACGAATCTTATTGTGGCTAGCTGGCCCAGTGGCTAACGCGACGGTCTGGAGTTTTGAGACTCTGACCGCGGGTTCAAATCCCGCCCGTGGTATGGTTTAAACCACAAGCCAGCTTTTCAGGTATATGAAAAGTTCTGAACCGAAGTGGAGTGACCCTTCCTAGAGTATCATAAATATTTAATGTTATATTAATGTTTATGAAGGATGGTGAGTGTGTTAGCTTCCTTGATTGGTGATGGCGTCTGTGGTCAAACCTGGATCATGTATTCTTACGGTGCTAAGAAATAAACGTAAGATATCTAGATTTCTAATGAAAAGAAGTTGGTTATAGTGATGAATATTATTATCAATTTAAATGCTAAACCCGAAAGGGTTACAATGATGGATACAACCATCTATTTGAGTAGCTTAGTGGTATCCGCCAACTCACATCAGTGACACATCTGCATGCCAACGACCGGAGAATATCTGTGATATCCCCCGGGATACATGACACATTCATATCCGAAATTAGAAATATAAAAGAAAAAATGAAACACGCAGTGTATCTCGACGTGAATGAGAAACAGAAAACTATATAATATATAAGATACATAAAACTGGCTTCATCATTTTTTTATGTGGAAACTCCCTTGGCATCCAATCCTCGTTTTACAGTGCTCGTTTTCTTATGCATTACGCAGCGAGTTTCAGGTTATTGAGAGATCTCGACAGCCTGGCTGGTCAGGTGATCAACCAGGTCTGTTCTGCGGTAGAACCGTGGGAAACATGATTCCAGGAACCATAAACAGGTACTTAATAGAGAGGTTAAATTATATAAACTTGTAAAGCGCATTTTTAACCACAGATAACTACGTGTGGAGAAGCGGCGCCTCTGCAGACGTAGTCAACGGTATACTCAACACGATTTTCACGCCTTATATGAAGAAAGATTCTCTCTTGATACGTAAACGTACGGTCCTAAATTTTTCATTAGTTTTAAGTACCGGGATGCTTGAGTAACTGTTTTCTGTATAAATTATTAAACAAAATATTTTTCATAATTTTTTCGTGGTTGGAAGGCCAGATACCAACAATTTGGGAAATAAGAGACACAGCAGAGCAAGACTTTATTCATGAAGCTTCTTGAGCCAAACATTTAATAATTAAAGGTGTATCTTATTATTGCCTATATAAAAATCTTGTTGCTAGAGAAGGATTTTTTTAGCAAAAATTCAGATTCACTTGGTATATCTCAAGTGCCCTCTAGCAAATTCTAATATTCAGATTGACTTGGCTTATTTCAAGTGCACTCTAGAAAAATGTAATTGGAACACAATACAAGCGAGAGGGACTAGATTCCTAAATTATTGTTAGTAACCGGTATGTTCCGCAGTTTTGATTTTGCATCAAAACTTCAAGATATACGAAATTAACATCAACCAGATACCCATTACCAAAACAAATATTTTCTTTGTACATTATCAGAACTTTGAAAGTTTTTATCATTATAATGCATGTGAAGTGCTAAAACCGTGGGGGTCATTCAGCGTAAGTAATCAAGGCAGCTCGATCCTCCGCCCACGTAGCCCAAGACAGACACCACCAATAGCACACGACCAAAAATTTTATATACAATATGAATTTTGAACTTATTTCTAGTCTGACGCAACTCACAAGAACGCATCCAGCTTACAAAAGTTTTGTACCTTTTTTTATCTTTCACAGACGATCAGAATTCATCTCTCGACTCTTCTCAGTTCAGACCGATTTCACATCCAACCAACTTGGGCTTTTTCTGTCAGTTGCGGCACTTCCACCATTTCACACACGACCATTATTCGGCAATCGTCCTGGACCTCTGGAAACTTTGAGCTGAGATTGGTTAGTTGCAAGGGTGGGAGGGGGGAGAGGACGGGAGGAAGGGGAGTGAGGGAGAGCAGGAATGAGGCTTGGAAGGGAGAGCAGGAGGGAGTGAGGCTTGGAGAGAAAGCGAGGGAGAGGGACTGAGGCTAATATGAGTGAATGGGAGGGAGTAGGATAAAGGGAGAAAGAAAATAATGTAGGTTAAGATCGAGGAAGAATAGTAAGTGGGAATAAGGACGGATAAGGAGGGACGGAGAGAAGAAGGTGTTAAAGCAACGGAGGAATACAGGGAGAAGGGAGGAATGGAGGGAACGAGATTTGGGAGTTAAAGGGGGGAAAGGAGAGAGGGAGAGATATAGTGGAATAGAAGCAAAGGGAATAGGGAGGAAAGTCAAAGAGAGAGCGAGAGCTGGATATAAGAAGGAATGAAGGGAAAGGTTGAGGAGGGAAGAGAGTGAACCTGGTGAAGAATGAACCACGAAAATCAGACATCTGTAAGATTGAAAACGCATCATCTGGTTTGATTTAAAGCAATTTCTCTAATTTTTGTTTACATTTTTTTTGTTTGTTTGAGCGTGTGTTGTCTATATTGTAGTAATATTCTTCAGTTTGTTTCTAAAGTCATTCTTTACTTCCTCTAGCCCAAGTTTAATCCCAATAAAACTTTTCCTTTATCTCCTGTGACTTATTGATTAGCTTGGAATCTATCTGTATTCTCTTGTTATTATCCCCTGAAACGACTATTTCACAAATACTCTGAGTATCTTGAATGTAGTGATCATGTCTTCCCAGAGATTCATCTACTTTTTGTGGTTCAACTTCTTTAATATTTACTTGTAGTACGCAACTCTCATCTCCGGGATCCGCTACCTAAAAAAATCCCAACTTCTTCTTCATACTGGTTTACGTGAATGATTTTTTGAAGGCTCGGGTCTCTGGTTCTTGATACACTGGTTTACCATCAAGATTTCTTTTTCCTTGGATCTTGTAATTTTTTCCCCTCCAAGTTAGCACCTTACCTCATTCTTACCTTGCAATGTCGGGATTTAGCTCTGTCAGCTCCTTTACAGACTGTTCTTATAGTTTCTCTAAGTGTTCTTGCATATCCTGCAGAGGTCCTCTCTACCTGTAGTTAATTCTTTGTAGATCCATGAACAGAACGATGTCCTTGATATCCTCCTGTGTTCATTATCTTCATGAACATTTTGAACCACTTTTGCAGTGCATAATGGGACCCTCAACAGACAACTGAAATACAAGTACCAATCTACTGACAAGAGAGCAAGGAGACCCCAGGTGTGTAAGGAGACCTGATCTCGTCTCAGAATTTTTCCGGAGAATTTAAAGGGCACTGTTTTGGGTTGTGTTCCGGGATCGATAACAGCTGACCATTGCGTGTAATTATGCTTAAATGCCTGTATAGGTCTTTGCAGGGGGAGGGAGGGAGGGAGGGCATAAGGTGAGCTCCAGCTCTAGCGTTCGATCACGTGGGGAAAACAATTATGTTATGTCTCTTTGATCCCCGGTACACAATATGCTCACGATAGACTGTCATTTTTCATGTTAGACAGACACTGTACTGAATTTTTCTATTGTAGACAACGTTTCGCCCACAGAGTGGGCTTTATCAAGTCATGTCTCACGTGGAGATAAATGGTATAAATACCGATACGATGAAAGAAAATAAAAACAAATGCAGTGTAATGCGATCCTCTATTGAGTACGTTTCGCCCACACAATGGGCTTTATCGAGTCGCGAACACATATTTGTGACTTGATAAGGCGAAACGTAGTCAATAAAGGATCGCAATATAGTGCATTTGTGTCGATTTTTTGAACATGGCTCCGTATGTAGACAAATGGTTCACAGAAGAGATGTGTTGATAAATTAGATACATGTGCAACACTTGGGTATCTCTACTGAGGTAACGTTTCGCTACGCAGTGGCTTCATCAGTCCTATACGAAGAAGAATGATGAAGACTAGAAGGAGTTTGAGGTAATCAGTCCTTCAATCTTGAAAAGAATGCAACATATGGGCGAAGTTTCGCCACTGCGTGGCGAAACCTTTCCTCAATAAAGATACCCAAGTGTTGCACATGTGCCTGTTTATGACTCCATACAGTTCAATGTAGGCGATACGTTGCCTACAGTAAGGGAGTGTTGTGCAGCAAGTATGGTCTACCATACTTTTCGGTATTACCTGCCACTTAGTTTTGTCATTGTTCAGATCATTGTATCTCGTTATCACTTTCATGATCAAGATATTCTTGTGAGTAATTTGGGAGTGATACGGTCAAGCAGGTCTCTGTCTTTTTATCTCGTGTTCAGGGCCCATCGTCGCAGAGGTCGGGGAAACTGGGTAAATTACCCACGAAATGGGGTGAATATTAAAATCTCGGAGGTAAAGAAGGCTCAATAAACATATAAATAAAACTGCACAAAAATCTATTTAATAAGCGAGGCAAATATTTTTTTAAGCAAATAATTTTTAATCTAGTTAGTAATTTCGTTATACACATTTGTTATGGGGTAATATCCGAAAAGAGTTCACTGACCTCTTGGCTGCCTACTATGTGTACTGATATATATATATATATATATATATATATATATATATATATATATATATATATATATATATATATATATATATATATATATATATATATATATATATATATATATATATATATATGCAATAAGATCACAGTAAACAGGTGATTTCAAAATATGCAAAACAACCACTCTGAAAGAATAGAGAAATTCCAAGCGCTTTCGTGACTACTCACATTATCAAGGAACTATGAAAGTGAAGCATCCAAGGAAGCTTATATAGCTTCCTTGGATGCTTCACTTTCATAGTTCCTTGATAATGTGAGTAGTCACGAAAGCGCTTGGAATTTCTCTATTCTTTCAGAGTGGTTGTTTTGCATATATATATATATATATATATATATATATATATATATATATATATATATATATATATATATATATATATATATATATATATATATATATATATATATATATATATATATATATATATATACATATATATATTTTTTTGTCATCTCCCAACCCCTGTGTCGTCGGTCTTTCAATAACACAAAGGACAGCTTTTACAGTCTTTCTTCTCAACTCATTTCCCTTAATTCAGGCATCAGTCTTGAGGCGATAGTTTATAATTCGACTGACTCACGAAATCGTAATAACACAACTGCAAAGAAACCAAAGGTACTGGTGAGGATCGAACTCATGGCAAGTAAGTCGTAAAACTCCAGGCCAGTTTTATGACTCACATACCGTGAGCTCGAGTCCCACCCGTATCGTAGTTCAATGGGTTATACTCTGGTTTCCTTTGTGTTTATACATTGTGAGGGTTCCACGCCGGCGCTGCATACTCGAGAATAGGTAAAAGAATTTTTCTTTTTAATTTTAGTCAGAAGGAAGCGATAAACCCGTAGGGGTCAAACAGCACCTGTGGAAGAGGATGCAATCAGTATTTCATCCATGGAGAGACTGGTTAAAGTTACTTAGAAGATTTCCTCACCGGCATCCAAGTACTTCAAGTAGGTTTCTGGCTAACTTTTGTATGTGTGTGTGTGTGAGTGTGTGTGTGTGTGTGTTTGTGTGTGTGTGTGTGTGTGTGTGTGTGTATGTGTGTGTGTGTGTGTGTGTGTGTGTGTGTCTGTCTGTCTGTCTGTCTGTCTGTCTGTCTGTCTGCCTATCTGTCAGCTTCTCTCTCTCTCTATTTCTCCCTATCTGCCATCTTCTCTGTCTGTTTCTGCTAGTCTGTCAGCTCCTCTGTCTCATCTGCTGCCTTTGTCAGTGACACCAAAGTCGCTCAATTAGCATCAGTCACCTCAGCATAACTGCAGTACCTGACACTAAGGGAAGGGAGGGTCGTTTGAGGACAACAAAGGGGCATTGGCAAAGATTTGGCTAAAGTTATTTACCTGGGATATGAGCTGGAAGCCTGAATGAGGCGTTTGTAAGAAAATGAGGAGCCATATTGGGTGATCCAGATAAAGAAATTGGCCACGAAATCGCAGGAATATCGATGATGTGTGTGTGTGTGTGTGTGTGTGTGTGTGTGTGTGTGTGTGTACTCACCTAGTACTCACCTAGTTGAGGTGGCAGGGGTCGATCCCAAGCTCCTGGCCCCGCCTCTTCACTGGTCGCTACTAGGTCACTTTCCCTGAACCGGGAGCTTTGTCATACCTCTGCTTAAAGCTATGTATAGATCCTGCCTCCACTACATCGCTTCCCAAACTATTCCACTTCCTGGCTACTCTATGGCTGAAGAAATACTTCCTAACATCCCTGTGATTCATCTGTGTCTTCAACTTCCAACTGTGTCCCTTTGTTGCTGTGTCCCATCTCTGGAACATCCTGTCTTTGTCCACCTTGTCAATTCCTCTCAGTATTTTGTATGTAGTTATCATGTCCCCCCTATCTCTTCTGTCCTGCAGTGTCGTCAGGTTGATTTCCCTTAACCTCTCCTCGTAGGACATACCTCTTAGCTCTGGGACTAGTCTTGTTGAAAACCTTTGCACTTTCTCTAGTTTCTTTACATGCTTGGTTA
>NC_091313.1:16063247-16103247 GCF_038502225.1 Cherax quadricarinatus
CAGCGCGCGTGTCAGTTAAAAAGAGTAATGATATACAACACACACACACACACACACACACACACACACACACACACACACAGACACACACACACACACACACACACACACACACACACACACACACACACACACACACACACACACACACACACACACACACACACACACACACACACACACACACACACACACACACACACACACACACACACACACACACACACACACACACACACTTAAAAAAAGATCAAATTAAAAACAAGTAATAAAATCTACGTACACAAAACTCCTATCGCAGATAAATACTAACGATTCGTATTAGGATAACGAATTTCGGTGGAAAGAACTAAATTACTGAGAAAAGTCTTCACTAAAAGTTCGCATCCTCTCCAGTGACCTCTGCTCGGTTCACTTGATCCGGGCTTCATGAGCCGTGTCGTACTTTTCTTTAAGCTGTGTATGGATCCTGCCTTTACCACATCGCTGTCCAGGTCGTCCCACTTCCTGACCACTGACGATGAAGAAATATTTTCTAATATTTCTGTAACTCGCCCTTTTTATTTTTACCATTTAACTTCAATGCCTTTTGCAAAAGTGCAACAGACAAGTATGAAAGCCACACTTCTGTGACGTTCCGGTCCAGTAAGGGCCGAAACGTCGTCTAAAGTTTCCTAAGTGGGGGGAGGGGGTTCTTTATATAAATAACGGGAAATTTAGCTCTCTGAACCCTCTTTCTCTAGGTTTTACTGTGTAGCTGACCGGTTTTAACAGAGCAGCACATCACCGTCAACAGAGCAGCACATCACCATCAACAGAGAAGTACATCACCGTCACCAGAGCAGCACATCACCGTCACCAGAGCAACACATCACCGTCACCAGAGCAGCACATCACCGTCACCAGAGCGGCACATCACCGTCACCAGAGCAACACATCACCGTCACCAGAGCAACACATCACCGTCACCAGAGCAGCACATCACCGTCACCAGAGCAGCACATCACCGTCACCAGAGCAGCACATCTCCGTTACCAGACCAGCACATCACCGTCACCAAAGCAGCACATCACCGCCACCAGAGCAGCACATCACCCTCACCAGACCAGCACATCACCGTCACCAGAGCAACACATCACCGTCACCAGAGCAACACATCACCGTCACCAGACCAGCACATCACCGTCACCAGAGCAACACATCACCGTCACCAGAGCAGCACATCACCGTCACCAGAGCAGCACATCACCGTCACCAGAGCAACACATCACCGTCACCAGAGCAACACATCACCGTCACCAGAGCAGCACATCACCGTCACCAGAGCAGCACATCACCGTCACCAGAGCAGCACATCTCCGTTACCAGACCAGCACATCACCGTCACCAAAGCAGCACATCACCGCCATCAGAGCAGCACATCACCGTCACCAGTCCAGCACATTACCGTCACCAGAGCAACACATCACCGTCACCAGAGCAGCACATCACCGTCACCAGAGCAGCACATCACCGTCACCAGAGCAACACATCACCGTCACCAGAGCAGTACATCTCCGTCACCAGACCAGCACATCACCGTCACCAAAGCACCACATCACCATCACCAGAGCAGCACATCACCGTCACCAGAGCAACATATCACCGTCACCAGAGCAGCACATCACCGTCACCAAAGCAGAACATCACCGTCACCAGAGCAGCACATCACCGTCACCAGAGCAGCACATCACCGTCACCAGAGCAACACATCACCGTCAACAGAGCAACACATCACCGTCAACAGAGCAACACATCACCATCAACAGAGCAGTACATCACCGTCACCAGAGCAACACATCACCGTCACCAGAGCAACACATCACCGTCACCAGAGCAACACATCACCGTCAACAGAGCAGCACATCACCGTCAAGAGAGCAGCGCATCACCGTCAACAGAGCAGCACATCACCGTCACCAGAGTAGCACACTAGTGTCAGCAGAACAAAATGCCAGAGTCAGCAGATCTACACACTAGCATCAGCAGAGCGGCACACCAGCATCGGCAGAGCAGCACACCAGAGTCAGCTGAGCAGCACACCAGCATCGGCAGAGCAGCACACCAGAGTCAGCAGAGCAGCACACCAGCATCGGCAGAGCAGCACACCAGAGTCAGCAGAGCAGCACACTAGCGTCAGCAGAGCAAAACACCAGCGTCAGCAGAGCAGCACACCAGCGTCGGCGGAGCAGCACACTAGCATCAGCAGAGAAGCACACGAGCGTCAGCAGAACAAAATATCAGCGTCAGCAGAGGAGCACACCAGTGTCAACAGAACAAAACATCAGTGTCAGCAGAATAGCACACACCAGCGTCAGCAGAGCAGCACACCAGTGTCAGGAGAGCAGCACACCAGTGTCAGCAGAGCAGCATACCAGTGTCAGCAGAGCAGCACACCAGCGTCAGCAGAGCAGCACACTAGTGTCAGCAGAGCAGCACACCAGTGTCAGCAGAGCAGCACACCAGTGTCAGGAGAGCAGCACACAAGTGTCAGCAGAGCAGCACACCAGCGTCAGCAGAGCAGCACACCAGCGTCAGCAGAGCAGCACACCAGTGTCAGCAGAGCAGCACACCAGTGTCAGCAGAGCAGCACACCAGTGTCAGCAGAGCAGCACACCAGTGTCAGCAGAGCAGCACACCAGTGTCAGGAGAGCAGCACACCAGTGTCAGCAGAGCAGCACACCAGTGTCAGCAGAGCAGCACACCAGTGTCAGCAGAGCAGCACACCAGTGTCAGCAGAGCAGCACACCAGCGTCAGCAGAGCAGCACACCAGTGTCAGGAGAGCAGCACACCAGTGTCAGCAGAGCAGCACACCAGTGTCAGGAGAGCAGCACACCAGTGTCAGCAGAGCAGCACACCAGTGTCAGCAGAGCAGCACACCAGTGTCAGCAGAGCAGCACACCAGCGTCAGCAGAGCAGCACACCAGTGTCAGCAGAGCAGCACACCAGTGTCAGCAGAGCAGCACACCAGTGTCAGCAGAGCAGCACACCAGTGTCAGCAGAGCAGCACACCAGTGTCAGCAGAGCAGCACACCAGTGTCAGCAGAGCAGCACACCAGTGTCAGCAGAGCAGCACACCAGTGTCAGCAGAGCAGCACGCCAGTGTCAGCAGAGCAGCACGCCAGTGTCAGCAGAGCAGCACACAAGTGTCAGCAGAGCAGCACGCCAGTGTCAGCAGAGCAGCACACCAGCGCCAAAAAAAAAAAACAGAACTCTCACACAATTCAACAGCAGTGTGTTAACCACCGACAGTAAGTCTGGGAGGGAGTGAAAGGGGAGAGAGAAAGAGAGAGAGAGAGAGAGAGAGAGAGAGAGAGAGAGAGAGAGAGAGAGAGAGAGAGAGAGAGAGAGAGAGAGAGAATGTGTGGAGACGGTCACGTAGGGAGGACTGGCAGAGTGTAATGGTGGAATATGTGCTTCGTGACTTGAATACTCAGCGGGAGACAGACGGGCACACTGACACGGGTGTTTTCTCGTTTCTGACTCTTGTTCTTTATGGCTTCTGTGTTATTGCCTTTTTATCGATGCTATATTTTGCCCTATAATCTTAGTTTCATTTTTTTAATTTCTTGAAAATGACTGATAGAAAATATACACAGACCGTGAAAATATCGCTGTCAGTCACTGTGTTTGATTGTCTTCCTTTGCTCACTGAGTTGGAATCACTGATGAATGTAATGGCTCATTGCTGATAGTGAAGACAGTGTACGTGTGCAGAGCACGTATTTGTGACTTGATAAAGATCTTTTACAGAGTTTTATCAAGTCATAAAAAGCGAAACGTTGTCGCAGCTAAGTTTTCGGGGATGAGTCACAGCTCCTGGCCTTGCCTCTTAGATCGTCACAGCAACAATTCGATTTTTGCATTCCTAGTGCATTGACACGGGGCTAGGAGGAACTCTTAACTATAGCTAGTTTTTCTAACACCGTTGATGGCGTACAGATCAGGACACATTAAAGCGCTTCGTCAAGATTCAATTCATTAGGACACGTAATTGCATGTTTTTAAAGGTTTTATTTCCTATTTTCACTGTGGTATTTTTCTCGCACTGAAGGTAAATACGCGGATGGTACTTCAAAGGGTCCCTCTCATTTTGGTTCTGGTACCACCGCCTCAAAAACTGTTTCATTGAACTTTGGGAATTTTTTTTTCATGCTTTTAACTTTCCTGTTTTCTCTCCGTTGATTTTTCTTTACCATGTGGACAGTGACGGAGTGTTCCTTGAGCCCACACTCCATCCGGTCCTCACGCGTCTTCCTCTTTCCTCCTGTTTATTTTCCTCATTTACTTGGAACCCTTTTGGTCTTCTTAATCTAGAAATACTTCCCGAAATCCATCACATTTTAAACATTTAGCATAACTTTTCTCTTGCATCTATTTTCTCTTACATCTACTCCTTTCGGCTGTTCTTTAACCACCTTTCATTAACCTTTTTCCCCTCCTGTTCTAGTTCCTCATCCTGTTCTAGTTCCTCTCTCTCTCTCTCTTCTAAACACTCTTCAACTCATTTTAAGCCTTTCCCCACTTTAAATCCCTCGCCTTCTCTTCTGTATTCTTTACCCTTCTTCTATGCTCATTTTTTCCTTAAAAGACCTTTCTCAGTCTTTTAAATCTTGTCCCATAGTAAACTTTCTCTATTTTTTACAGTTTCTCTCCCCTCCTTAAGTCCATCCACTTCCAAAGCTCTCTCTCTCTCTCTTTCTCTCTCTCTCTTTCTCTCTCTCTTTCTCTCTCTCTCTCCCTCTCTCTCTCTCTCTCTCTCTCTCTCTCTCTCTCTCTCCCTCCTCCCTTTCTTCAAAGTCTTCTCCCCTCTTCTAAGTAATCTCTCCTTTCTCTCTTTTCTAAATCCCTCTCCTTTTTCTAAGCTCTATTCTTCTCTTCTAACTCTATTTTCCCTTTTTAACCTCTCTTCACTTTTTCTAAGCCCCTTTCTCCTTTTGTAAGCTCTCTTCCATCACATGAGACCTTTTCTTTCATACTCCCGGCGGCCCTCACCTCCGTCCAGGTTACCAGGATGCTAACTGTGATCATAAAAGTTAAAGTTTCCCCATTACTAACTTGTGCTCCTGGCAGCATCTTCCTCGTGCTTTTACCAAATCTTGTCTTGTTAGAAACTTGTCCTTAGTGTGTAGCTTCACCTTCATCATTAGCTCATGCTTAGCTGCACACTGCTCCTCCGTATTCTCTGTTAATATGTATGGAAATTTATTGTCGTATACATATGTTCCTACATCTCTAATCTATATTATATATATATATATATATATATATATATATATATATATATATATATATATATATATTTGTGTGTGTGTGTGTGTGTGTGTGTGTGTGTGTGTGTGTGTGTGTGTGTGTGTGTGTGTGTTTTTGTGTGTGTGTGTGTGTGTGTGTGTGTGTGTGTGTGTGTGTGTATGTGTGTGTGTGTGTGTGTGTGTGTGTGTGTGTGTGTGTGATGTAATTTTTTTAATTAATATTTATAAAATTTACAACGTCGTTCACTGTAGGTCACCTCACCGTAGGTCCTCAGACGATTGCCATACAGAAGTCCAATCAGAATCAAATACACACACACACATCTCTGCAGGCAGCAGTATGATCAGGGCAGTCTCGGCAGGTTCACTTACTCCACAGTGATATTGCCAGTCATATTCCATTTCCTATGAATTATTGCGGGCAAGGTATTGCTTACTAAGATTAGATTTTTTTTTTTTTTGCCCTCTAGAATCCTAAGTGCTGCATGGCCCTTACGGGTCTAGCGCTTTCTATGAACGCACTCATCAGAGTGGTATGGATGATGAATTGCGACATATGAATACGAGATTAAATCACAATATTAGGCCTACCTTTTCTTTGTCCCTTCTCATGCTAGGTAGGTTCTACCATCACCCACCCATTTGTCTGTTTGTCTAACTGCTTTCTAGCGTTGTCCAAAGTGCAACACTTGGAAAGTTATTCATCTGGCCCACAACTATTTTTCGACCTAGAACTTTCCCACTTTTTTGTAAATACAAATTTATTTAATTTGATTCAAGTGCTGCGAGTTGTGCATTAATGAGATATTTTCAGCTTCTTATTTAAATTCTGTTTTTTGAGTGTCGAGGTTTCTTGTGGAGGCTGCGAAAAGATTTATGTAGGTGAAACAGCAAGAAACCTCGAGACCCGCCTCAATGAACACATTTATGCCTGTAGGAACGATAACTTGAAACAACGCCTGCATACAACACCGGAATTCCACCAATCATCTCATGAAATTCAGGGACGCCCAGTTAGTGATCAAAGAAACTAATTTTCGCAGACGCAAGTGCCTTGAATCATCACTAATCGCTGTTTCTAATACAATAAACAAAACATAAGCAGCTTCACCATCTCTGAAGTCTTAGCAAGAATCCTCCTGCCATCACATAGTTTCTCCTGTTAATACTACACAAGCACATTACAGAGGATGAACACTGAAACAGGTTGCCTCTAATTCAACATCCAAGAGAAATATTTGTCTAACTTATTTTTATGCTACGCATGTAGTAGCTTTTATATCCTTTTAGTAGTAGTAGTAGTATTACTACTACTACTAATACTACTACAACTTATATTACTACTACTACTGCGACCACTAGTACTGCACCTCACTCTAAGCCTATATATACCCTCTGTGCCCATGTATTGTTTGTAACGGCTTGACAAAGCTCCTAGAGAGCGAAACGTTGCCACAATAAAAATGTCACATTAGTTGCACTTTTGTCCTTTTACTTGGTTTATCATTATAAACACATAGGGACTCTTCTTTACAATATAAGATTAAGATTTTATTAATGGAAGAATGGTACAGGATTGAACTGCCGACTACTGATAAAGTGACACCATTCCAGTTCACGCAGACCAGTCCTAAAACTATAAGACCAGTGCTCTAAGGTATTGGGAAAACAAACAACGTTGGTTATTTATTGCAGATTACGGATTTGAAGATAATTATTTATCAGACTTATAATTAGCAAGTGCATTTCAACATACTGTGACAGAAACAAATAGAGTAAGAAGCACCGACGACCTAAATCGTTGACTTCTCACGCGCAGCATAACAAACACATTGATGAGGATTCGACTGTATAAAAAATTCCGTCCCTGTACTTGTATTGACGACATTACTCTCAGTCACTTCACTCCTGTTCGGTGGCCTTTTCATGTGTAACAAAAAATTCAGTTCAACTGTTGTTATTAAAAGTTTCCTCAAATACCAGCGTATAACTGTCAAAAAATTTTGGTGTTGTAATATGCATAGCTTCGATTTAAAAACTAATTTATTAACTTAAAGTATAAATCGCAATTTTGAACTTTTTCTCGAAGAATATTTGAGAAATACACTATATCTGCTTCAGTTTTTATTGAACTTATGATAGCTTCAAAGTTCGTCCTGATGGCAAATCATTTTTCGTCCATAATGTTTTTGTTGATTCTTTTATCAATTTGTCGAAAAGCGTAGAACTTTTCGTTCAGATGTAATCCATTTGGATGATAAAAATGGTACTGATCAAAAACTTACGTAATTTTTTCCCGAGTTTTATTCATGCAAGTGATTTGTTAGGCTAAAAGCATTTCTGAACCAGATTTTTTCCTCTAGTTCATTCAAGTGAGACTCCTGAAACTATTCTGTTTTTTCTTTCACCAGATGAACTTTCCATCTGAATATCATTAAAAATTATTAAACTCACGCGTGATATTTTCCAACAGGGAACATAAGAAAGAGACAAATCTCTGGTCTATATCTTCAAAGATCGCTTCTAGAGCTCAGGTTCAGCCGTCAACCTTGCTGCTTACACAAGCCCGGGCGAATGTAGTGTGATGTTCACACAGAGACTAAAGGCAGTGTTTGTACAAACTCCAGAAGCCCTCAAAGTCGGCTCTAATTAGACACAGCTCTAGTGACCTTCCCTTTATCATTGGGCCATCCTACCTCCTACCGCCAAGTAACCTTTTAGTTCATAACAACTCCTGGCATCTGGGAGGATGGGGTCCAACAGAGCTCCCGATAGCCTAGGCTATTGGGAGCTCAGCTCCCCCTGCACCATAAGGCCCATCACTGCACCCGGCATTTGCTAGTCTGAGGTGATGGTCTTCCGACATTCCTGGACGAAGCTGCACAAGAACAGAATATATAATGTGTTGCTCTTGCAAGGTGAAGGCATGGACGCATGTGTGGAATGTCTCTGGCTCGTGTTTAAGGGTGAGTTGCCTGTGTTGAATGTCTGGGGAACTTGTTTATGGGTGAATTGCCTGTGCTGAAGGTATGGGGTTCCTGTTTAAAGGTTGGTTCATCGTTTTGAAGGTCTTGGAGCCACTGTTTAAGGGCGTGTTATCAGTGTTTATGGGTGGGTATGGATGTTTAAGAAATAGTAACCGTGTTTAAGGGTAGGTGACCCTGTTTAAATGTATGGTGTGTTATAGGTATGGTATGTTATGGGTATGGTATGTCGAATTTAAGTGTGAGGGGTCTCTATATAAACTCCGGCACCTGTCTTTAGTGTCAGACACCCACGTTCAAAAAAGCAGGAACCCTACCCTATAAGAAAGTCACCTACCCTTAATGACAAACACCTGCTCATAAAGGCAAGCACATATGCTTAACAATGACACCAACCCTTATACATAAGCCCCATATATTCAATATGAACTTCAATGTTTAAACATAAGATATCCAAAGTATAAATATTGGTACATACATGGATAAAATGATACCCTTCCTAGGTCACACCATCCCACACTCAAACGCTGACAACTCACTATTAAAGGGGATGCCCCCTGTTAGCTGTTCCACTTTAATATATATATAAATATATATATATATATATATATATATATATATATATATATATATATATATATATATATATATATATATATATATATATATATATATATATATATATATATATATATATATATATATATATATATATATATATATATATACATATATATATATATATATATATATATATATATATATATATATATATATATATATATATGTATGTCGTGCCGAATAGGCAGAATTTGCGATCTTGGCTTAAATAGTAACGCTCATCTTGCCATATAGGACAAGTGAAAATTTGTGTATGCAATAATTTCGCCAGTCATTCTGAACCTAACGAAAAAAATATGTTTCACTGTGTTTGTTTAGTATTAAATTATTGTAAACGTATCTAAAATATATTTAGTTGGGTTAGGCTAAAATAAATGGTTCTTGTTATAATAAGGTTAGGTAAGTTTACTAAGATTCTTTCGGTGCAAAATTATAAATTTTTACATTAACATTAATGAAAAAAATATATCTTTAAACTTATAAGAGAAAATTTTAGAAAGGACTTAATTTTAAATGAGTTCTTGCTAATTGACCAGTTTTACATATTCGGCACGACATATATATATATATATATATATATATATATATATATATATATATATATATATATATATATATATATATATATATATATATATATATATATATATATATATATATATATATATGTGTGTGTGTGTGTGTGTGTGTGTGTGTGTGTGTCGTGCCGAATAGGCAGAACTTGCGATCTTGGCTTAAATAGCAACGCTCAATTTTCCATATAGGACAAGCGAAAATTTGTGTATGCAATAATTTCGCCAAAATCATTCTGAACCTAACGAAAAAAATATATTTCATTGTGTTTGTTTAATATTAAATTATTGTAAACGTATTTAAAATACATTTAGTTGGATTAGGCTAAAATAAATTGTTCTTGTTATAGATCGATACCATGCCGAACCCTTCTAGGGTAGGGTAGGTGCCTGAGCCCGAGCCTTTAGCTCATAAGACTGTCATTCCCATTTGCCCTCTTGGGGCGGGGATGGCAGACCAGAGAGGCCTAGCTTGTGGCTAGGCCTGGGGACAGTTGGTCCCAAAGATGAGGAGGTACTTATGCCTCCTCCCATGGGAGACTTAGGTCTCAGACACTCCCTAAAGAGGGAGCCAAGGCCGGGCCACCACTTGGAAAAGGCCCGGGCCGGGAGAATACCGGCTAATCTTTCCTACTACTATTCTTGTTATTATAAGGTTAGGTAAGTTTTCTAAGATTCTTTTGGTGGAAAAATTATAAATTTTTACATCAACATTAATGAAAAAAAATATATCTTTAAACGTATAAGAGAAAATTTTAGAAAGGACTTAATTTTAAACGAGTTCTTGCTAATTGACCAGTTTTACATATTCGGCACGACATTTATATATATTTTATATATATATATATATATATATATATATATATATATATATATATATATATATATATATATATATATATATATATATATATATATATATATATATGAAATATAAATCAAGTGTACTATTCCCCAAAATCGCAAGTTTTAAATAGGTAAGACTTGCGATTTTGGCTTAAATAGCAACGCTGTTTTTGCCGAATAACGCAAACGAAAATTTGTGTATGCAATAATTTCGCATAAATCATTCTGAACCTAACGCAAAAGAATGTATTACATTGTGTTTGTTTATTATTAAATTATTGTAAACCTGTCTAAAATATATTAGGTTGGATTAGGCTAAATTAAATTGCGCTTGTTATAATAAGGTCAGGTAAGTTTTCTAATGTTCTTTTGGTACAAAATTATTAATTTTTACATTAACATAAATGAAAAAATATATCTTTAAACGTATAATAGAAAATTTTAAAAGGTCTTAATTTTAAAAGATTTCATCCTAATTGGCCAATTTTACCTGTTTGGCAACACACACACACACACACACACACACACACACACACACACACACACACACACACACACACACACACACACACACACACACACACACACGCACACACACACACATACGCACACACATATACACACACACACATATATATATATATATATATATATATATATATATATATATATATATATACATATATATATATATATATATATATATATATATATATATATATATATATATATATATATATATATATATATATATATATATATATATATATATATATATATATATATATATATATATGTTGTGCCGAATATGTAAAACTGGTCAATTAGCAATAACTCATTTAAAATTAAGTCCTTTCTAAAATTTTCTCTTATACGTTTAAAGATATATATTTTTTTATTAATGTTGATGTAAAAATTTAAAATTTTGCACCAAAAGAATCTTAGAAAAGTTACCTAACCTTATTATAACAAGCCCAATTTATTCTAGCCTAACCCAACTAAATATATTTTAGATTTGTTTACAGTAATTTAATACTAAACAAACACAGTGAAATATATTTTTTTCGTTAGGTTCAGAATGATTTTGGCGAAATTATTGCATACACAAATTTTCACTTGTCCTATATGGCAAGATGAACGTTGCTATTTAAGCCAAGATCGCAAGTTCTGTCTATTCGGCACGACATATATATATATATATATATATATATATATATATATATATATATATATATATATATATATATATATATATATATATATGACTCACGAAATCGTAATATATATATATATATATATATATATATATATATATATATATATATATATATATATATATATATATATATATATATATATATATATATATATATATATATATATATATATATATATATATATATATACATATGGAAGAAGTAATAGTAAATAAGTTTCATTTGTAGAGAAGTGGAGATAATTTTAAATGATAAATTGCATTGTTGTAACAAGCAAAATATTTAGTTATGATGCAAGTGATCAAGGGTGCGAGTTGTGCTTAATTAATCCACACACTTAGTTGTAAGGTCTTCATCGACCCAAATAGCTTTAAATTTTTTGAACACAGGCAGATCCTTGACGAGTGATTGGACTTGTGTGACAAAAAAAAATAATTTGCAGAACAGGCTTTAATTAGGACAACGTTTCGCTCTATACAGAGATTTAGAGCACGATAAAGCCTCCTTTGAGTGAAACGCTGTGCTAATTAAAGTTTCGTATTATAAATGATAAACTGATAAACAAGGCACTTGTGCGATACTAGGAACCTTTATTGTCGTCCATAAAGAGATTCCCAGTAATGGACTGTGTCTTACCAATAAACTCTTGTTTTTAAACGTGTCTTCTACAGTATTATCGGCTGTCCGACTTTCAGATCAAAGTGGTTTTCAGTCAGCCGAAATTATATTCGAACTCACCGTTCGTATTTTAATTTGATTTAATAATCGCTTGAGGGTATTGAAAAATGAGTATACAAAATACAAATACGTTTTATAATGGAAGTTCACACGGTGGCGTTTATGTCTACGTGTTGGGGACACGTTATGCCATGACTGCCACTTGACACGCAGGAAGGGGCAAGGGGAAAGGGGGATGAGGGAAGGAGACAGGAAAAGAGGAAAAGATAATGGGAATATGGATGAGAAGAGACGAGGAGTAGAGTCAGTATCAACTGAAAGATTAATATCACGAGTTGTAAGCCTAAAACATCACCATTAAGGGTGGAGATGTTAGGGGAGTTGGAGACATCAGGGGGATGTTGGAGACATCAGGGGAGTTGGAGACACCAGGGGGTGTTGGAGACATTAGGGGGGTGTTGGAGACATCAGGAGGATGTTGGAGACATCAAGGGGGTGTTGGAGACATTAATCACATTGTGTCTCTCAGTTAAAGAGGGTTTTATATATTCTTGCAAGTCATTTACATGTGTGAAGAATAGCACAAGCTCTGGTACTGATACTTGTAAAAACCACATTCGTTATGCTTGTACGAGGCTTCAGAACTAATCCTCATGGGACCCCCACCCATGCTTCACGAGGCTGCAGTACTGATTCTTGTGGGACCTCCACTCATGCTAAGACGAGGTTTCAGTACTGATCCTTGTGGTATTCCACACCCGTGGTGCTCGTACGAGGTTTCAGTACTGATCCTTGTGGTATTCCCCACCCGTGGTGCTCGTACGAGGCTTCAGTACTGATTCTTGTGGGACTCCCACTCATGATACTCGTACGTGGATTCAAACTGTACATTACCGACGATACTGAGAAATAAAGCCACAGGTTTCAGAACCAGCTTCTTGTAACACGTTTTGCCTTAGTAAATAAGAATCAGTCACAACAGTTGTTTATCTTCAGTGTCGACAGAATAAATACCCAGCTGTAGCACCTGTCCTTGAACCATCTACCTATCGGCAGTATGCCACTAAATGTAACGCAACATTTCGCTTCGTTAAACCTCTATCAGCGTTTTATAAACGAACGTTTGTTTCAAGTCTTTAAAAATTTATTTCAGCTCGTTTATTCCGGTACTTAGTTAGACCATTATTATGTCTGTAACTATTATTTATTATTTATTGTTATTCCTGGCTGGTTCTTGTTATTCCTGGCTGGTTCTTGTTATTTCTGCCTAATTCCAGTTATCCCTGACTGGTTCCAGTTATCCCTGCCTGGTTCCAGTTATCCCTGTCTGGTTCCTGTTATTCATGCCTGGTTCCTGTTGGAGACATCAGGGGGGTTGTTGGAGACATCAGGAGGGTGTTGGAGACATCAAGGGGTGGTAGAGACATCAGGGGGTGTTGGAGACATCAGGGGGTGTTGGAGACATTATCATGAGTGGTAATGGGAACATCATCAGTGGGGAGCGTAGACATCAGCCAGAGACATCAGGAGACATCAACACACGGACAGTGTAGGGATGGCAAATTTGATTGTCACCAAGAGACCTGTAGCCATTAGCAAATTAGGTTCATGCGCCCTCAGTTCTCAAGAGCTGGCCTTCCCTTTGTTCACCCCTCACGTTCCCTCTTCCCTCGTGCATTCACCACGTTCCCAACCTGGCGTTCTTCCAGCACGTTCTCTCCCTCTGGCGAACCCTTGTTATCCTCTCGGTTGCTCTGTCTGTCTGTCTGTCTGTCTGTCTGTCTGTCTGTCTGTCTGTCTCTGTCTCTGTCTCTGTCTCTCTCTGTCTCTCTCTGTCTCTGTCTGTCTCTGTCTCTCTCTCTCTGTCTGTCTGTCTGTCTGTCTGTCTGTCTGTCTCTGTCTCTGTCTCTGTCTCTGTCTCTCTCTGTCTCTCTCTGTCTCTGTCTGTCTCTGTCTCTCTCTCTCTGTCTGTCTGTCTGTCTGTCTGTCTGTCTGTCTCTCTCTCTCTCTCTCTCTCTCTCTCTCTCTCTCTCTCTCTCTCTCTCTCTCTCTCTCTCTCTCTCTCTCTCTCTCTCTCTCTCTCTCTCTCGCCCCTTACGTTACAATGCGTTATCTTTCAAACGCTCGCATACGTTTTATCTTGTACATTCTGGCGTTCTACGTTAATTCTAGTTCATGTTCATATTCCTTCTTTCGCTTTTTTTACATAAATTGTATTCTACGCACTTGTCACTTATCTGTCAACCTCTCCGCTTGCCTCCCCTGCTCTGCTCTGCTTGTTATTCTCTCGTTCTAATTCACTTTTTCTACCTGACATTCTGCCCTCGAGTTCACTCTTTCGTGACGATCTACCTTCCCTTTGCCACTCGGCATTCTATCTCCCTTTATTTCCATGACATTCCCCATAACACTGCTTTCCCTTACATTCCATCTTGCCTCTACTCTTATACTTGAGATTGCCTGAACCTCAAGCCATTACCTCGCACACTAAATACCGATGAATTTTTGTTTACAAGTGGAACTAAACCTGTGTTTACTCCAGGAGTGGTGAAGACTCGACCCTCTGTCCTCTAATCCTAAGTTACATTCTACCTAATGTAGAATACCTGTCACTATTATTAAGAATCCAATTCGATCACAACCCTATGTTTTACAGAAATAAAATCCAAGTAAGAATTGAGTTTCATGTAATGGATGTTAATTGAGGATTGTTGTATGGTATCTTTAAGACTGTCAGTGCGTGGGCTCTGGGTGCGGTATTTTAAGCGAATTTTATTATACTGTTTATTGTATGGCTGATAAGTATACACTTAGAACCTGATGGGTTAGTCTTCACGCGAAAGTCTGTGTGCGTGCGTGCGCGTCATCATCCACGTGCGTAGACTATTTTCACAATATTCATTGCATCCCTTTTCCTATGTCATTACATTTATCATCCTCTCTCTCTGTCTCTCTCTGTCTCTGTCTGTCTGTCTGTCTGTCTTTCTCTCTCTCTCTCTCTCTCTCTCTCTCTCTCTCTCTCTCTCTCTGTCCACTGCCTTTTCTTTTCCTCTTCATTAGAGCCATTTCCCCTTCCTACTTTTGTACCCTCATATCTTTCTCTTCCTTTCTCCCTCTCCCTTTCTCATTTCTCCTTTCCCCTCTCCTTTTTTTCTTTCCCCTTCTTGTTTTATTTTTCCTCTTCTTCTACCCCAGCTGCCCACTCCCTAACAGCCCCTTCTTTATCATTTCTCCCTCACACACCAGCTGTCAAAATTCACTACCCCCTCCTTTATTCTATTTACCTCGTCACTCGAAATTCTACTGGGTTATTTCGCCTCTCTCTCTCTCTCTTTCTCTCTCTCTCTCTCTCTCTCTTCTATGCCCTACTTCATTCACCATCTTCCATTTGTTATCCCCACCTTCTTTCTGTTTTCTCCGTTATTCTGTTAAACCTGTCTTTCCACATCCTCCTATCATCGCCCATTGCCCTTGTTACCTCCTTTCTGACATAAACAGAGACTAACCCCTCCTTTTTATCTTCCTTACCTTTTAACTCTCACTTTTTCTCTCGTTCAGTCATCCTTCCTAGTAATAAATTAAAGCCACGTAGACAGAGCAAGCGTCTGTTTCACTCGTTCTGAGCTTTATCACTGAGCGAAACGTGATGTTTTAAGGAAGCTTGACAAGCCTCCGCGAGCATGATTCACTATTTTGGGTTTTTGGTTTCTCTTACTCCTTCCCTCTTCTCCACTTCTCTTTCTGCATAACTTCTCTCTTCCCCTGCCCCTCATCCCCATAACTGCTGTTCCCCACACACCCTTTTCCCCACACCTGCTGCCTCACCCACACTCCTGTCCATACATCTGCTGCTCCCTACACCGCTCCCCACACCTGCTTCCGCCCCCGCGAGAGGGAGGCACACATTCAGCTCACGTTCAACGGTCTTGGTGACCTGCGAATTGAAGGCTCTGAAATATTGGTCTTGCTAATGTAATTACGGAGTCCTTATACTCGGGATGGGACCACAAGTTAATACTGGTGGTGGCTGGCAGGAGAGGGGAAGAAGTGAGAGGGGACGAAGTGAGAGGGGAAGAAGTGAGAGGGGAAGAAGTGAGAAGGGAAGAAGTGAGAGGGGAAGAAAAGGGGAAGACGTAAGAGAGAAAGAAGTGATAGGGGAAGAAGTGGGAGAAGAAGTGAGAGAGAAAGAAGGGAGGGGGAAAGGGACGGAAAATGGAGGAAGAGAAAATGGAAGAAGGAATAAAAGGAAACAGTGCGAAGAGTAAAGGGAGGACTGAGGGAGAGAGAGGAAGAAGGAAAGGGAAAGGAATGGGATGGAAAGGCAAACAAAGAGAATAAGAGGAGAGAATGTGTGTGTGTACTCACTCATTTATTTGTAGTCACCTATTTGTGGTTGCAGGGGTCGATTCATAGCTCCTGGCCCCGCATCTTCACTGATCGCTACTAGGTCCTCTCTCTCACTGATGCATGAGCTTTATCAAACCTCATCTAAAAACTGTGTATGATTCCTGCCTCCACTACGTCACTTTCCAGACTGTTCCACTTCCTGACAACTCTATAATTGAAGAAATACTTCCTAACATCCCTGTGATTCATCTGAGGCTTCAGTTTCCAATTGTGACCCCTTGTTGCTGTGTCCCATCTCTGAAACATAGTGTCTCCGTCCACCTTGTCAATCCTCTCAGTATTTTATATGTCGTTATCATATCCCCCCTCTCTTTCCTGTTCTCCAGTGTCGTCAGGTCGATTTCCCTTAACCTCTTCTCTAATTTCCTAACATGCTTAACTAGAAGTGGGTTCCAAACTGGTGCTGCATACTTCAGTATAGGCCTGACATACACTGTATACAGGGTCCTGAACGATTCCTTAGAGAGATGACGGAAAGCTATTGTTAGGTTTGCTAGGCGCCCATATGCTGCAGCAGTTATTTGGTTGACGTGCGCCTCAGATGTGCCCGGTATTATACTCACCCCACGATCCTTTTGCTTGAGTGAGGTTTGTAGTCTCTGGCCCCCTAGACTATATTTCATCTGCTTTCTTCTTTGCTCTTCCCCAGTTTTCATGACTTTGCATTTGGTGGAGTTCAACTCCAGGAGACAATTTCTGATCCAGGCCTGCAGCCTGTCCAGGTCCTTTGTAGCCCTGTCTGGTCCTCGTCCGATTGAATTTTTCTCATCAACGTCACATCATCTGCATACAAGGACGCTTCTGAGTCCATTCCTTCCGTCATGTCGTTCATATATACCAGAAACAGCACAGGTCCTAGGACTGACCCCTGTGGAACCCCGCTCGTCACAGGCGCCCCCCCCCCCTGACACCTCGTCATGTACCATGAGTCGCTGATGTCTTCCCAACATATATTCCTTGATTCATTGCAGTGCCTTCCCTGTTATCCCTGCCTGTTCCTACAGCTTATGCAGTAATCTCTTGTGTGGAACTGTGTCAAAAGCCTTCCTACAGTCCAAAAAACACAGTCTACCAACCCTTCTTTCTCTCTTTTGTCTGACTGCTGTCACCCTGCCATAAAACTCCAGTAGGTTTATGACACAGGATTGCACGTCCCTGAAACCGTGCTGGTTGTCTAGGTGCTCCACCACTCTTCTGATAATCTTCTCCATGACCTTGCGTACTGTACATGTCAGTGTACTCACCTAGTTGTACTCACCTAGTTGAGGTTGCGGGGGTCGAGTCCGAGCTCCTGGCCCCGCCTCTTCACTGATCGCTACTAGGTCACTCTCCCTGAACCATGAGCTTTATCATACCTCTGCTTAAAGCTATGTATGGATCCTGCCTCCACTACATCGCTTCCCAAACTATTCCACTTACTGACTACTCTGTGGCTGAAGAAATACTTCCTAACATCCCTGTGATTCATCTGTGTCTTCAGCTTCCAACTGTGTCCCCTTGTTACTGTGTCCAATCTCTGGAACATCCTGTCTTTGTCCACCTTGTCAATTCATCTCAGTATTTTGTATGTCGTTATCATGTCCCCCCTATCTCTCCTGTCCTCCAGTGTCGTCAGGTTGATTTCCCTTAACCTCTCCTCGTAGGACATACCTCTTAGCTCTGGGACTAGTCTTGTTGCAAACCTTTGCACTTTCTCTAGTTTCTTCACG
This sequence comes from Cherax quadricarinatus, assembly GCF_038502225.1. NCBI lineage: Eukaryota > Metazoa > Arthropoda > Malacostraca > Decapoda > Parastacidae > Cherax > Cherax quadricarinatus. Next base: position 16,081,574 of record NC_091313.1, read on the forward strand.
TGCTTGGCTAGGTGTGGGTTCCAAACTGGTGCCGCATACTCCAATATGGGCCTAACGTACACGGTGTACAGGGTCCTGAATGATTCCTGATTAAGATGTCGGAATGCTGTTCTGAGGTTTGCTAGGCGCCCATATGCTGCAGCAGTTATTTGGTTGATGTGCGCTTCAGGAGATGTGCCTGGTGTTATACTCACCCCAAGATCTTTTTCCTTGAGTGAGGTTTGTAGTCTCTGACCCCCTAGACTGTACTCCGTCTGCGGCCTTCTTTGCCCTTCCCCAATCTTCATGACTTTGCACTTGGTGGGATTGAACTCCAGGAGCCAATTGCTGGACCAGGTCTGCAGCCTGTCCAGATCCCTTTGTAGTTCTGCCTGGTCTTCGATCGAGTGAATTCTTCTCATCAACTTCACGTCATCTGCAAACAGGGACACCTCAGAGTCTATTCCTTCCGTCATGTCGTTCACAAATACCAGAAACATCACTGGTCCTAGGACTGACCCCTGCGGGACCCCGCTGGTCACAGGTGCCCACTCTGACACCTCGCCACGTACCATGACTCGCTGCTGTCTTCCTGACAAGTATTCCCTGATCCATTGTAGTGCCTTCCCTGTTATCCCTGCTTGGTCCTCCAGTTTTTGCACCAATCTCTTGTGTGGAACTGTGTCAAACGCCTTCTTGCAGTCCAAGAAAATGCAATCCACCCACCCCTCTATCTCTTGTCTTACTGCTGTCACCATGTCATAGAACTCCAGTAGGTTTGTGACACAGGATTTCCCGTCCCTGAAACCATGTTGGCTGCTGTTGATGAGATCATTCCTTTCTAGGTGTTCCACCACTCTTCTCCTGATAATCTTCTCCATGATTTTGCATACTATACATGTCAGTGACACTGGTCTGTAGTTTAATGCTTCATGTCTGTCTCCTTTTTTAAAGATTGGGACTACATTTGCTGTCTTCCATGCCTCAGGCAATCTCCCTGTTTCGATAGATGTATTGAATATTGTTGTTAGGGGTACACATAGCGCCTCTGCTCCCTCTCTCAATACCCATGGGGAGATGTTATCTGGCCCCATTGCCTTTGAGGTATCTAGCTCACTCAGAAGCCTCTTCACTTCTTCCTCGGTTGTGTGCACTGTGTCCAGCACTTGGTGGTGTGCCCCACCTCTCCGTCTTTCTGGAGTGTGTGTGTGTGTGTGTGTACTCACCTGTTTGTACTCACCTCACCTATTTGTGGTTGCAAGGGTCGAATCTTAGCTCCTGGCTCCGCCTCTTCACTGGTTGCCACTGGGTCCTCTCTCTCCCTGCTCCATGAGCTTTATCAAACCTCGTCTTAAAACTATGTATGGTTCCCGCCTCCACTACATCACTTTCTAAGCTATTCCACTACCTGACAACTCTATGACTGAAGAAATACATCCTAACATCACTTTGACTCATCTGAGTCTTCAGGTTCCAATTGTGACCTCTTGTTTCTGTGTCCCCTCTCTGGAACATCCTGTCTTTGTCGTGTGTGTGTGTGTGTGTGTATGTGTGTGTACTCACCTATTTGTACTCACCTATTTGTGGTTGCAGGGGTCGAGTCTTAGCTCCTGGCCCCGCCTCTTCACCTGTTGCTACTGGGCCCTCTCTCTCCCCGCTCCATGAGCTTTATCAAACCTCGTCTTAAAACTGTGTATGGTTCCTGCCTCCACTACGTCATTTTCTAGGCTATTCCACTGCCTTACAACTCTATGACTGAAGAAATACTTCCTAATATCTCTCTGACTCATTTGTGTCTTCAACTTCCAATTGTGGATTCTTGTTTCTGTGTCCCCTCCCTGGAACATCCTGTCTTTGTCCACCTTGTCTATTCCACGCAGTATTTTATATGTCGTTATCATGTCTCCCCTGACCCTCCTGTCCTCCAGTGTCGTCAGGCCGATTTCCCTTAATCTTTCTTCATAGGACATTCCCCTTAGCTCTGGAACTAACCTTGTGGCAAACCTTTGTACTTTCTCTAGTTTCTTGACGTGCTTTATCAAGTGCGGGTTCCAAACAGGTGCTGCATACTCCAGTATGGGCCTGACATACACGGTGTACAGTGTCTTGAACGATTCTTTACTAAGGTATCGGAATGCTGTTCTCAGGTTTGCCAGGCGCCCATATGCTGCAGCAGTTATCTGATTGATGTGTGCTTCCGGAGACATGCTCGGTGTTATACTCACCCCAAGATCTTTCTCCTTGAGTGAGGTTTGCAGTCTTTGGCCACCTAGCCTATACTCTGTGGTCTTCTGTGCCCTTCCCCTATCTTCATGACTTTGCATTTGGCAGGATTAAATTCGAGAAGCCATTTGCTGGACCAGGTGTCCAGTCTGTCCAGGTATCTTTGAAGTCCTGTGTGTGTGTGTGTGTCTGTGTGTGTGTGTGTGTGTGTGTGTGTGTGTGTGTGTGTGTGTGTGTGTGTGTGTGTGTGTGTGTGTGTGTGTGTGTGCGGAATGTGTGTGTGTGCGGAATGTGTGTGTGTGCGGAATGTGTGTGTGTGTGTGTGTGTGTGTGTGTGTGTGTGTGTGTGTGTGTGTGTGTGTGTGTGTGGTGGATGTGTGTTTGTGTGATGTGTGTATGTGGTATGTGAGTGTGTGTGTGTGTGTGTGTGTGTGTGTGTGTGTGTGTGTGTGTGTGTGTGTGTGTGTGGGGTATGTGGTATGTGTGTGTGTGTGTGTGTGTGTGTGTGTGTGTGTGTGTGTGTGTGTGTGTGTGTGTGTGTGTGTGTGTGTGTGTCTGTATGTGTATGTGTTTTGGTTGCCATGATACAATCAGGTTGAGTACACCACTCCACACTGAAGCTTATGTCCGCCATGCCCACATTTGCATACTCACACAATTTTGTGTTCCTTGCAGTAGACCAGAGGAAGTGTGAGCGTTGTGAAACACTTGCCGCTCAACAACGTATAGGTGAAATACTCCTAACATGGGACTGCAAAATCTCATAGCAAAGATTATTACAGATCACGAAAATTAGTGACGTTTGGAGTTAATACATTTCTGGACAGTTTCCTTTCAAATACTATTTTGAAAATATTTCATGGACTTGGAATTTCGCATCTCTCTATATTAGGCGTATGACTTATTTACATTCACAGTTAAATTCTGGTACCAAAACAGCTTGTAAGGTTGTTTCAGACATTTAACTCCTTCCCGGCTTTAAATGACAAAAACTGGAGACCGGTGAACTACATCTTAAACTAAAGACGCAGCCTCACTTTTTCATTATATAAATATTTCGTGTTGGAAGTCAATAAGGAAAGGCTTTTGTAAGTTATCGTTCTATTAAAAATAACGGGAATAATCAGACACACATACATGAAAATGTGTCTTTTTTCACTAAGAGCTGTGAATTTTCTCAAAGTTTTTATTTCTTTAGTTTTATCTTCACGATTATTTAATATATGGGTAAAATAACAAAGCAACGTATTCTAGCATTGTCAAAATATATGTAACAATATATTTAAATCGTATTCAGCGCATCTATGGATAGTCGTAATATAGTTTTTAAAAATTCAGTAAACAAAATAATTTCTTGATACACTAAGCTTACGATATAAACTGAATCTTGTTCAAAAAGTTAACTCAGCAATTGTGGTATATAAGATTTACGACACATTACTAGCAATCACCCAGCATGCTTAACAACTATATATATATATATATATATATATATATATATATATATATATATATATATATATATATATATATATATATATATATATATATATATATATATATATATATATATATATATATATATATATATATATATATATATATATATATATATATATATATATATATATATATATATATATATATATATATATATATATATATATAATTTATTTATTTATACAGAGACGCATTCTTCAACCTCTCTTGTCTAGCATTATCCTTGAAGCTCTCACGGAATTCGAGCAGAACCAAAAAAGTTTGCTTGCAGTCTTAGAGAGGCTTAAAGTTAAGCTTAGAAAAGCCGGCAAATGAGCTACTGGCCAGTAACGACAACTGGGGCACCAATACAATACAGCTTGGTGAAGGAGCTAGATTTCATTATTAGTGTGTGTGGGACGGTGTTTATTAATACATTTACACACACACACACACATACATACATATTATATATATATATATATATATATATATATATATATATATATATATATATATATATATATATATATATATATATATATATATATATATATATATATATATATACATATATATATATATATATATATATATATATATATATATATATATATATATATATATATATATATATATATATATATATATATATATATATATATATATCCTGCTGAATAGGTAAAACTTGCTATTTTGGCTTAAATAACAACGCACTTCTTGCCGAATAGGGCAAGCGAAAATTTGGGTATGCAGTAATTTCGCAAAAATCATTCTTAGTCTAACAAAAAAAATATGTTTCATTGTGTTTGTTTAATATTAAATTATTGTAAACTTATGAATACTTATAAGAACATAAGAACGAAGGAACACTGCAGAAGGCCTACTGGCCCATGCGAGGCAGGTCCAAGTCTCCTACCGGCTTAAGCCAATGCACCCAACCTTGTCAGGTCAGGTCACATTGACTTAAGAGAGGAACACGGCAACCGACCTGGTAGCACAAGCTAATCAGGTCCAACTCACACCCACCCACATCCACTCATGTATTTATCCAACCCATTTTTAAAGCTACACAACGTTCTGGCCTCTATAACTGTACTCGGGAGTTTGTTCCACTCATCCACAGCTCTATTACCAAAACAGTACTTTCCTATATCCTTCCTGAATCTGAATTTTTCCAACTTAAAACCATTGCTGCGAGTCCTGTCTAGGCTAGATATTTTCAGCACACTATTTACATCCCCTTTATTTATTCCTGTCTTCCATTTATACACCTCAATCATATCCCCCCTAATTCTACGTCTTTCTAGAGAGTGCAGATTCAGGGCCCTCAGTCTATCCTCATAGGAAAGGCTTCTGATACATGGGATCAACTTTGTCATCCTCTGTACATTTTCCAGAGCATTTATGTCCATTCTGTAATACGGTGACCAAAACTGTGCAGCATAATCTAAATGAGGCCTAACCAAGGATGTATAGAGTTGAAGAACAACCTGAGGACTCCTATTATTTATGCTTCTTGATATGAAGCCAAGGATTCTATTAGCTTTATTGCGAACACTTATGCACTGTTGTCTTGGTTTCAGAGAACATAAGAACATAAGATAGAATTAACTCAGCAACAGGCCTACTGACCCATGCGGAGCAGGTCCATGTTCCCCCCTCGGATTAAACCAATGACCCACCCCCCGGATTAGACCAATAACCCACCCAGTCTGGTCATCCCTACTCAAGGATGGAGCACTGTACCAGACCCAGCAGCACAAGCTAGTCAGGTCCAACTCACACCCACCCATGCCCACTCATGTATTTATCTAACCTATTTTTAAAACTATACAACGTTTTAGCCTCAATAACTGTACTCGGGAGCTTGTTCCACTCATCCACAACTCTATTACCAAATCAGTGCTTTCCTATATCCTTTCTGAATCTGAATTTTTCCAACTTGAAACCATTGTTGCGAGTCCCCTTTATTTATTCCTGTTTTCCATTTATACACCTCGATCATATCCTCCCTAATTCTACGCCTTTCGAGAGAGTGCAGATTCAGAGCCTTCAGTCTATCCTCATAGGGAAGATTTCTGATACATGGGATCATCTTTGTCATCCTCTTATGGTTACATATTGCTTGAGTAGCGTTTATTCTGTTAGTGGGCTGGATTTGTGAAGGCCCTGCCTAGTACAGGCCAAGAGGTGACAAAAGATTGGATATCAGAGTGGAGGGAAAGAGTATGGAGGAGGTGAATGTATTCAGATATTTAGGAGTGGACGTGTCAGCAGATGGGTCTATGAAAGATGAGGTGAATTAAAGAATTGATGAAGGGAAAAAGGTGAGTCGTGCACTTTTTTCATGGAAGCCAAGAAGAGAATGTTTGAGAGTATAGTTATACCAACGCTGTTATATGGGTGTGAAGCATGTGTGGTGAATGTTGCAACAAGGAGAAGGCTGGAGGCAGTCATGTCTGAGGGTAATGTGTGGTGTGAATACAGTGCAGAGAATTCGTAGTTTGGAAATCAGAAGGAAGTGCGGGATTACCAAAACTATTATCGAGAGGGCTGAGGAGGGGTTGGTGAGGTGGTTCGGACATGTAGAGATTATAGAATGAAATAGAATGACTTCGAGAGTGCATAAACCTGTAGTGGTGGGAAGGCGGGTTAGGGGTAGGCCTAAGAAAGGTTGGAAGTAGGGGGTAAAGAAGGTTTTGTGTGCGAGGTCATTGGACTTCCAGCAAGCATGCGTGAGCCTGTTTGATGGGAGTGAATAAAGACTAATGATTTTTGGGACTTGACGTGCTGTTGGAGTGTGAGCAAGGTAACATTTATGAAGGGATTCAGGGAAACCGGCAGGCCGGACCTGAGTCCTGGAGATGGGAAGTACACTATCTGCACTCTGAAAGAGGGGTGTTAATGTTGCAGTTTTATAACTGTAGTGTAAGCGCGCCTCTGGCAAGACAGTGATGGAGTGAATGATGATGAAAGTGTTTGTTTTTCGGGCCACCCTGCATTGGTGGGAGACGGCCGATGTGTTAATAAATAAATGAAATCTTCGTGTCATCAGCGAATTTGCTCATATCGCTAGTAATTTCTTCGTTAAGGTCACTGATATATATTATATACAACAACGGGCCTAAAACTGATCCCTGTGGAACACCATTTGTTACAGATCCCCTCTCAGATTTTACCCCATTTAAGCACACTCTCTGCTTCCTGTTGGTGAGCCATGACTTGATCCATGACAGCACTTTTTCCCCAATGCCATGGGCTGCCACTTTAAGAGTCTCTGGTGAGGTACTCTATCAAAATCAGTATAACTCAACGGTTATAACTGACCATAATTTTTAAGGGGGTGGACCGGTAAGCCAGCGGAAGGCCTCAGTTAGATGACCAAAATCTCCAATGGCGGGTCATTATCTGACTAAGACCCGCATCAGGAAACGCTTGTCCTGTTTCCTCGCGAACCTTACTAAAATTCAAATGAACAATATCGAATTCTTTATCGTGATATTGAATAAGATCACAGTAAGCAGGTGATATCACAATATGCAGAACAACCACTGTGATAAAATATTGAACTTCCAAGTGCTTTCGTGATTTCTCATATCATGGAACTGTAAAAATAAAGGATCAGCAGAAGGCATATAAGAGCGAAAATGCACCTCGCGGTCAACTTACAGCATTTAATCCTTTATGATGTAGGTAGGTAGTCAAGGACATGTCAGACACAGCTTTTATTCTACTCAAACTTTAAGATTTTGAATTGTCGAATATATCTTTAATTTGTTCAAAATGTTAATTATAAATGGCTCCACTTTGTATAATCCTAAAGCAATATTCATATCAATTTTAAAATATTTTTTTATGAAACTTGATTCCATTACATTTGACCTTGTCTGATTTGGTTATGCACCAAGTATTATGTATGTCAAGCTCGTGGCTCCTCTTTACCTACACTTCTTCAGTGCTGTTTAATGTAGTTACTTCAGTCTTTCCCCATAGCTCTTTTTCGTAGTTACGGTGCTAGTCTTCTTGATACCTCTGAACTTACTTAATCTTTGGTTTATGCTTGGCTAATTGTGGGTTACATATTGGTTACGCACAATCAAGTACCGGTAACAAATTTGAAAATATATTTGAAGATTTACTCATTGTTTTCTCATCGATGAGATGAAAAAAACTGGTATTGTGTTCACTTCCAAGTCTGATTATTTCTCAGATTAAATTTGCCTCATTGCTTCCTCGGGTAAAGCTCGTTTTGGTTTCCTTTTCCAGTATTACAGAGTCCATTTTTTTCGTACAGAGCTTATAGTTAGATAATTCAAGCTTGAGAACAAGAATACCTAAGAGTTCATTCCCACATACAGCATACAGCATGGTGCCAAGGGTTGATTTTTAGACGTATACATTTATCATCACCCACTCTCCCGTTGTGCCCCTCCCTGGTCCACTGATACCCGATTTTCGCAAAGCGATACGTATTTTCTCCAATTAAGGCATCTAGTTTACCATGACTTTCCCTTCGTGCATTTCTGTATGCATGGTACAGCTGCAGCAATTGTAACAGGAACAGCAGCAGCAGCACCAACAGAAGTTGCAGCAGCTGCAGAAGTAGCTACAGTGCAGCATTCACAGAACAGTAACAGCTACAGCAGCACGAGCAAGTAGTGCAGCAGCTACAATAGCAAGTGCAACAGCAGATGTATAAACGACAGCAAATGCTGCAGTAGCAAAAAGCGGGCCGAAGTGGCAAAGAAAGAGGCAATTAAACTATCTGCAGCAGCACAACAGTAACAGGCGCAGAAACAGAAGCGGTGTAGCTGCATCAACACCACGTGTAGAAACAGCAGTAACAGAATCAGGCGCAGCAACGATAACAGTCGACAATGGAGAAAAAGAGCAGAATCAAAAGGGATGACACGATTACTACTACAACAGAAACTAATACTGATAACAAAAAACAATAATGATAATAATAATAATAATAATAATAATAATAATAATAATAATAATAATAATAATAATAATAATAATAATATTAATAATAATAATAATAATAACAATAGTAATAAAGCCTTCCATACAAAAAATGAGGCAGTGGGCCCAGAGGAACATCGTACACAAGGCAGCTGTAAGTTAATACCATAATTTCCTCAACTTAACGACCGATTAGAGAGTGACTACACTATAAATTTCTGGTAACACTTTTCGTCCAAGATAATGTCAGATAAGAGGACAGTTTCTAAAATAAATTATTTTTACACAGTGAATAATTTTGTTTTTGAGCAACATATATATATAATATGTAAAAATATATACTTATAACCTTATTATAACAAGAGCAATTTATTTTAGCCTAACCCAACTAAATATATTTTAGATTTGTTTATAATTTATACTAAACAAACACAGTGAAATATATATCAGAATGATTTTGGCGAAATTATTGCATACAAATTTTCACTTGTCCTATATGGCAAGATGAGCGTTGCTATTTAAGCCAAGATCGCAAGTTCTGCCTATTCGGCACGACATATATATATATATATATATATATATATATATATATATATATATATATATATATATATATATATATATATATATATATATATATATATATATATATATATATGTCGTGCCGAATAGGCAGAACTTGCGATCTTGGCTTAAATAGCAACGCTCATCTTGCCATATAGGACAAGCGAAAATTTGTGTATGCAATAATTTCGCCAAAATCATTCTGAACCTATATATAAATTACTGTAAACAAATCTATAAATTGCGCTTGTTATAATATAGGTAAGTTTTCTAAGAGTTCAAAATTACAAATTTTTACATTAACATTAATGAAAAAAATATATCTTTAAACGTATATATATATATATATATATGTCGTCGCAAAAATCATCTGAGTCTAACGGAAAAAATATATTTCATTGTGTTTGTTTATTAAATTATTGTAAACTTATATAAAATATATTTAGTTGGATTAGGCTAAATGAAACTGCTCTTCTTATGATAAGGTTTGTGAGTTTTGTATGGTTCTTTTAGTACAAAATTATTAATTTTTACACTAACATAAATTAAAAAATATATATCTTTAAACTTATAGGAGAAAATTTCAGAAATGACTTAATTTTAAATGAATTCTTGCTAACTGACCAGTTTTACCTATTCGACACGACATATATATACTGGGGGCCCAAAGTCTCGATTAAGAGAACATACTTCAGTGAAAAATCTAGACATATTTTCCAAAATATGTTTGACAATATTCTTTCCCTGCCGCTCCCTATACATTTGTGTTTTTTTTAATGAGTATATTTTGAAGAATTCATATGAAATGAGAGTAACATGTAAGACATGATATAATCTGTTTATCGAGCATTTCATGCAAATGAACTCCATGTGTCCATGACTCATTTCTTCTCTAGATCGCTAAATTGATTTTTAGGAAAAGAGAACTTGTCGCTAACGAGTCAGTGGGTTCCTTGATACGCTTGTCATCCATATTTTTCAAGAACTTGAATGCTTTCTTTCCCCATCATCCATTGGTTTCCAGTTCTACTGAAACGATTCTGTAACATGCAGCCATGCCTCTTTATGGGTCTTCAGAACCTCTTTAACACTTTCGCGATATTTAACACTATGTACTGAATGAACATAAGAGCATAAGAGCATAAGAAAGGTGGAACACTGCAGCAGGCCTGTTGGTCCATACTAGGCAGGCCCTTCACAGATCCATCCCACTAATAGAATATTTGCCCTCATAAGAACTTGAGATCATAAGAAATAGGAACACTGCAACAGGTCTACTGGTCTATGCGAGGCAGCTCCAATTCTTCCCACCGGCTTAAGCCAGTGCCTTGACCTAGTGAGGTCCGACCTAGTAGCTACTCAGGTCCATTTCATACCCATCCACACCCACTCATAAGAACATAAGAACACAAGAAAGAAGGAACACCGCAGCAGGCCCACTGACCCACGCGAAGCAGGTCCATATCACCCCTACCCCAGTTGCATATGTGTCTTTCCTAACAATCTGTCGGTATTTTATACCATTTTAATGTTCATTCTGTCAGACACTGCAACACAAGGGTATCTTGGTAAAGACCATCAACTTCGACAACCTCTACTGGTGAGAACGGCTGGGTGTGAGAGGGACCTGCCCTCCCAAAGCAACCTACGTCTCACCTCCTGGCAGTATATAAGGCTCCATCCTGTCACTTCAACTTCATATTGTTTCAGACAACGGAACAATGCTCTTCTCCAGACTGAGGGACTGACCACCTCAAAACTTTAAGGGTGATGGACTGATTACATCGTCTTCAAGTATCTTCCGCTTCTATCAACTTTTCTGTACTCGACTGAAGAAGCCTACTGTGTAGGCGAAACGTTTCGAAATAAAGATACCTAACTGTTGCATATGTGTCTTTCCTAACAATCTGTCGGTTTTTTATACCATTTTAATGTTCATTCTGTCAGACACTGCAACACAAGGGTATCTTGGTACAGACCATCAACTTCGACAACCTCTACTGGTGAGAACGGCTGGGTTTGAGAGGGACCTGCCCTCCCAAAGCAACCTACGTCTCACCTCCTGGCAGTATATAAGGCTCCATCCTGTCACTTCAACTTCATATTGTTTCAGACAATGGAACAATGCTCTTCTCCAGACTGAGGGACTGACCACCTCAAAACTTTAAGGGTGATGGACTGATTACATCGTCTTCAAGTATCTTCTGCTTCTATCAACTTTTCTGTACTCGACTGAAGAAGCCTACTGTGTAGGCGAAACGTTTCGAAATAAAGATACCTAACTGTTGCATATGTGTCTTTCCTAACAATCTGTCGGTATTTTATACCATTTTAATATTCATTCTGTCAGACACTGCAACACAAGGGTATCTTGGTACAGACCATCAACTTCGACAACCTCTACTGGTGAGAACGGCTGGGTTTGAGAGGGACCTGCCCTCCCAAAGCAACCTACGTCTCACCTCCTGGCAGTATATAAGGCTCCATCCTGTCACTTCAACTTCATATTGTTTCAGACAACGGAACAATGCTCTTCTCCAGACTGAGGGACAGACCACCTCAAAACTTTAAGGGTGATGGACTGATTACATCGTCTTCAAGTATCTTCTGCTTCTATCAACTTTTCTGTACTCGACTGAAGAAGCCTACTGTGTAGGCGAAACGTTTCGAAATAAAGATACCTAACTGTTGCATATGTGTCTTTCCTAATAATCTGTCGGTATTTTATACCATTTTAATGTTCATTCTGTCAGACACTGCAACACAAGGGTATCTTGGTACAGACCATCAACTTCGACAACCTCTACTGGTGAGAACGGCTGGGTTTGAGAGGGACCTGCCCTCCCAAAGCAACCTACGTCTCACCTCCTGGCAGTATATAAGGCTCCATCCTGTCACTTCAACTTCATATTGTTTCAGACAACGGAACAATGCTCTTCTCCAGACTGAGGGACTGACCACCTCAAAACTTTAAGGGTGATGGACTGATTACATCGTCTTCAAGTATCTTCTGCTTTTATCAACTTTTCTATACTCGACTGAAGAAGCCTACTGTGTAGGCGAAACGTTTCGAAATAAAGATACCTAACTGTTGCATATGTGTCTTTCCTAACAATCTGTCGGTATTTTATACCATTTTAATGTTCATTCTGTCAGACACTGTAACACAAGGGTATCTTGGTACAGACCATCAACTTCAACAACCTCTACTGGTGAGAACGGCTGGGTGTGAGAGGGACCTGCCCTCCCAAAGCAACCTACGTCTCACCTCCTGGCAGTATATAAGGCTCCATCCTGTCACTTCAACTTCATATTGTTTCAGACAACGGAACAATGCTCTTCTCCAGACTGAGGGACTGACCACCTCAAAACTTTAAGGGTGATGGACTGATTACATCGTCTTCAAGTGTCTTCTGCTTCTATCAACTTTTCTGAACTCGACTGAAGAAGCCTACTGTGTAGGCGAAACGTTTCGAAATAAAGATACCTAACTGTTGCATATGTGTCTTTCCTAACAATCTGTCGGTATTTTATACCATTTTAATGTTCATTCTGTCAGACACTGCAACACAAGGGTATCTTGGTACAGACCATCAACTTCGACAACCTCTACTGGTGAGAACGGCTGGGTTTGAGAGGGACCTGCCCTCCCAAAGCAACCTACGTCTCACCTCCTGGCAGTATATAAGGCTCCATCCTGTCACTTCAACTTCATATTGTTTCAGACAACGGAACAATGCTCTTCTCCAGACTGAGGGACTGACCACCTCAAAACTTTAAGGGTGATGGACTGATTACATCGTCTTCAAGTATCTTCTGCTTCTATCAACTTTTCTGTACTCGACTGAAGAAGCCTACTGTGTAGGCGAAACGTTTCGAAATAAAGATACCTAACTGTTGCATATGTGTCTTTCCTAACAATCTGTCGGTATTTTATACCATTTTAATGTTCATTCTGTCAGACACTGCAACACAAGGGTATCTTGGTACAGACCATCAACTTCGACAACCTCTACTGGTGAGAACGGCTGGGTGTGAGACGGACCTGCCCTCCCAAAGCAACCTACGTCTCACCTCCTGGCAGTATATAAGGCTCTATCCTGTCACTTCAACTTCATATTGTTTCAGACAACGGAACAATGCTCTTCTCCAGACTGAGGGACTGACCACCTCAAAACTTTAAGGGTGATGGACTGATTACATCGTCTTCAAGTATCTTCTGCTTCTATCAACTTTTCTGTACTCGACTGAAGAAGCCTACTGTGCAGGCGAAACGTTCCGAAATAAAGATACCTAACTGTTGCATATGTGTCTTTCCTAACACAATGTTTTACAGCTCTAGGTATAGATTCAAATGTGTAGCCATTGGCCACTTTGGCAAAGCCTTAATGTGGTACATCACGGGACGCTACAGCAGTTCAGGCCATGTGCAGTCATTCCCATCCAGACACAAAACAGGCCATGAAGAAAGCTTTACGAGGAATAGCGATTTTCGATTATAATAATAATAATAATAATAATAATAATAATAATAATAATAATAATAATAATAATAATAATAATAATAATAATAATAACAATACTAATACTACTACTACTACTACTACTACTACTACTACTACTACTACTACTACTAATAATAATAATAATAATAATAATAATAATAATAATAGTCATCGACACCATGCCTAACCCTTCTAGGGTAGGGTAGGTGCCTGAGCCCGAGCCTTTAGCTCATAAGACTGTCATTCCCATTAGTCCCCTTGGGGCGGGGATGACAGACCAGAGAGGCCTAGCTTGTGGCTAGGCCTGGGGACAGTTGGTCCCAAAGATGAGGAGGTACTTGTGCCTCCTCCCATGGGAGACTTAGGTCTCAGACACTCCCTAAAGAGGGAGCCAAGGCCGGGCCACCACTTGGACAAGGCCCGGGCCGGGAGAATACCGGCTAATCTTGAACTAACTAACTAACTAACTAATAATAGTAGTGAACTTCTGCTTGTATAGAGATGCATTTGAGTCATGTACATTAAAATTAGTTGATACAGGAATATAACACAATATATTAAAACCGAAACACACCATTATAGTGGACACTATAAATGCATGTAAGGCGTTACATATGTCTAACAGCAATATTGGCTTACATAAAGGAGAATTTATGCCTACAAAGCTCATGCTGCTAAATCCCGATATATTGGGGAGATTAGAGAGACCTCACTGCCTTAATGTGAAGTTTGAGACTTTTTTTGGTGACCACTGCCCTCTAAATTAAAACATTCATTACATACGCCAATATCACATCTAAATAACCAAGCATCATTGTCAATAAAATTGTTTATTGGTATGTCATTTTGAGAACCTTAAGACATTTTTTATGTATGTCTTAAAAAATGGTCAAGGAAACACAGGATAATATTTCTCAAGTGAAGTGGAAACAATATCTTCGAGAAAAATGTTTTGTAGATATTTATATGGTAACTTTTTATCTTAACTTGTTACTGTGTGAAGGTTTCCGAGTTTTCTCATATAAACACTTTGGTCACCGCTGATGAAGTGATCCAGATAAATTAAGTGAGATAAAGAATTCCACAAAGGGCACCTTCCTCCATGATTATTTATTATAGCTTAAGAACGACTCATCCGATCGGCAGAAAATTTTCTAAGCTAGTATGGTGTAATTAGAGAAAGGTTCATGTGACTGTTGAAATTAAGATATATGTGCAACATCTGGGTATCTTTATTGTAGACTTTTCCCCATCCAGTGGCTTTATCAATACAAATTCTAGGACATAGCTTGAAGACAATAGGACTATATACAGAAGATGAGGTAATCAGTCCCTCAACCTAGGAGTAGGTGCGAAGAGCACCATAGTCGTGGAGATTCAGAATCTCCACCATACCCAGATGTTGCACATGTGTCTTAATTTCATCTTGTCGGTATTATATACCATTCTTGCACTTCATGTGACTGTTGCCATGTGCAGGTACCTTCTGATTAATTTTATATAGACAATTTCCGGTTTTTGGTTTCAGTGAGATAACTTGAAAAAGACGCAGACTGATCGGCTTCGAATTATTAGCAATGGTGTATTACTTGTAATTCTTATTGGATTGTGTAAGTGCAAAAGTGCTTATTTTGTTTCCGAAATATTGTATTGTTATTACAATCAAAAATATAACCTAAACCCACCAGGGTTTAGGTTATAATGTGGTATTACTCACCGAAAATATTATTACTATGCCTCATCTCAGTTGTTTTATGTTTAGGCTGTTTACTGAAGGTGCAGGTTTTCAAATATACTGAAATTATTAAAACTCCCAACATCTAGGGAGGAAACTTTAGAACACTTTTGCTCGTCCTGGATTATTTTGAAATCACAGCTGAGCAACAAGAGACCAGAAGACCGAAGTCATCTACAAATTATGAAGAAACTCAGTCTAAGGTGTTTCCTGGTATTCTCAGACTTTTACAGTCTTATGTTTGACACTCAATGTGGCCTATAATTTAGTCATATCATCAAAGGCAAATCAATAAAGAAACAAGTCCAACTGTCTGTCTAGTAGAGGTCGTGATGATGAGGATATAAAGGACTCAAAAGTCGTGACGAAGACAGCGATCACAATGACACAGTATGTTGAGTGAAGCACAGGTAACCTCATGCTAACTATAGTAGCAGTAACAGTATTGTGCAAGAAAGGTATACAATACCGACAAGATGAAAGTTAAGACACATCTGCAACACCTGGGCATCTTTATTGTAGACGTTTCGCCATCCAGTGGCTTTATCAATACGTAAGCGCCAGCCTCCTTGTCTGTGCTCCAGAATCTCTACAACTACGGTGCTGTTCACACCAACTCCAAGGCTGAGGGACTGAGTACCTCATCTTTTGTATATAGTTCTACTGCCTTCAAACCATACCCCGGCTGGGATTGAACCCGCGGTCAGAGAGTCTCAAAACTCTCGAAACTCCAGCCCGTCGCGTTAGCCACTAGACCAGCTAGCCACAATAAGATTCGTCCAACTAGGTATATTTCTACACCTAGTTGGACGAATCTTATTGTGGCTAGCTGGTCTAGTGGCTAACGCGACGTGCTGGAGTTTTGAGACTCTCTGACCGCGGGTTCAATCCCAGCCGGGGTATGGTTTGTTTGCAGTCGTGTCATTACGATTTCGTGAGTCATGTTGACGGCAGTGAAGGGACTTGAGCTAGAGTTCGTCACGGCCACGCTAGCTGGAGATTCGTCTGTAAAAACTTGCATTTGTGGTCACAGTGGTGCCTGTGCTAACCTTCCTATGGTGTAGAAATATACCTAGTTGGACGAATCTTATTGTGGCTAGCTGGTCTAGTGGCTAACGCGACGGGCTGGAGTTTTGAGACTCTCTGACCGCGGGTTCAATCCCAGCCGGGGTATGGTTTGTTTGCAATCATGTCATTACGATTTCGTGAGTCATGTTCAAGTTATGTCCTAGAATCTGTAATGATAAAGCCACTGGATGGCGAAACGTCTACAATAAAGATGCCCAGATGTTGCACATGTGTCTTAACTTTCAGTAAAAGCATTGTTCCTGCTAATGAGTGTGGTCGACTGCTATAATATTGGACATCAACGGTAGTCAGATATGGTGGTGGGGGAGAGACTATAGCATCAAGGACACATGATGAGATATCACCCAAGCTATGCATTGTGGTGAAGATGATCAGTGTTAGAGATCCTGATAAGAAACCAACATAAATTTAAACAAAGAGGATGAATGCTCCCAAATGAAATGTTCCCCGGATGAATGCTCCTAGAATGTTCCTAAACACCATGATTACCTACAGTTTATGAAGTGCGTTTTGACCTAACTAGAATTCAGATTTACCTCGAAACATTATATCATTACTACTTTCTAGTAGGTTATTTCTTTTTCCAGAGAGCTGAAAGTAATAAATTAGTTTGTTCACCAGAGGTAAAGACTTCCTGGAAATCTTTTAACGAAATGAGCACCTTTGGAATTCGTTTGATACGCCCACACACTTCACCTCCCACACCAGGTCTCCAACACTTCTCAAATTCTATACACCCTAGCTTTCCTACCTGCCACCATCCACACATGTCAGCTACAGTCCACCTATGCCACTTTTTTTCCCCACACCCCTTATAAGAAGAAAAGAATATAAAGGAGGAACACTGCAGTAGGCCTGTTGGCCCATGCTGGGAAAGTTTTTCATAAATCCCACCCACAAAGAGAATATTTGCCCAACCCATTTTCAATGCTACCCTTGTTATTGCCATCCCACCCAACGACCGACACACCTCCCATTCATCACACCTCCCATCACTCACACAAAACCATTATCCATAGAAACTAAGTTACTATCAACCAACACTTCCACACTATTACATCATTCACCCACTACACCCATACATCCAACCACGAAAACATCCACAACCCACCTATACATCCAAACACCGACGCCATTAACTCATCCCACATAACCCACCACCCACACAGCCTCCCACCTTCTTCACCACCCGCTCATCTTACCCACCCATGCCGCCCACCACCCAGACACGCACACCTCACCCTCATGCTGCCGTCGTCATAACCAGCTTGGTCGTTCCAATATTGATTGCCACCAAGAATGCCAATAATAGGAAGCGAAGTAATTAGTGCGCTATTGTAGTATAAAGCCTTTGATGGGCCTCTCAACTTTGTATGATGCAAACAGCACTTTCTAAAGAAAATGTTCAATGTATACGGTTTTCCCTTTGACCAAGCAATGTGACACACACACATACACACACACACACACACACACACACAAACACACACACACACACACACACACACACACACACACACACACACACACACACACACACACACACACGCACAGACACAGACACACACAGACACACACACACAGACACACACACACGCACATACACACACACGCACAGACACACACACACACAGACACACACACAGACACACAGACACACACACACACACACACACACACACACACACACACACACACACACACACACACACACACACACACACACACACAATGTTGTTGTTCAGGAACACAAGTAGCTTCAAGAAGTTGGATGGGATGCTCAGAGATGTGATCAGGAACTATATCATCATAACAGGATAGTTGAAGGTAATAATAGGAATTTTCTGTGTACTGCAATGAACAAGACCGAGACAGGATTGTGAAGTTAGCCAAAGGATATAATAAAAGCCATAGATGTTGTAGCAAGAGGAGTCCACAGGACCAGGATAACTGAGAACCGCTCGGAAAGCTTAGCTGAACGAGATATAAATAAAACTTCATGTACCCGTAAGTGGAAGCAAACCTTGAGACAAGTGTCGAATAAGGAAGGGAACTAAGTTAAGGAAATGAATGGACTACGTAACGATAAAAACCTTTCTAAATGATGCAAAGTGGAAAAGAGATATGTAATGAAAGCCAAGAAACGAGATCATGCAGTACCTTCCTATAAAATGCGTAGAGGCGGAGAAGAAAAGTGCTTGAGCATGGAAGATCTATAGAAAGCAGATGATTACAAAGAACAGGACAAAGAGAGACTTTCTGAGAATGAAAATACAAGGGGTAAGAAAAGACGTAAAGAGAAAATACGAGAATGACACAGCAGAAAAAAAAATCAAATCAGAACCGAAAACACTACAAAGCCATATCAGAAGGAAGATAACGGTAAGAGAGAACGGAATAAGGTTGAGGAAAGAAGGGAAAGAGTTTCCTGAGAATGACAAGCAGGTCTGCAAGAAACAGATGATTCGATGTTCTCAGTGTGAAATTCGGGCTGATACCAGAGAGATGAACTAATAATGTTGCGTAACAGACACTGGAGAAACGTCACGGTTATCGTCGTTAAGGAACAAAAGTGAGAATCTACAGAGTGAACTGAAAACATCAAAGGCAATGTGTCATGGTGATTTACAGTATACTTATGGGAAGTGAAGGAGGACAGAAGGACACTGAAAAAGCAAGAATCTTTGATAATCAGTGGAAATGAGGCCATTATCAAATAGATACAAACCAAGGAATGTAATACCAATCTTCAAACAAGGGAACAGAGAACTAACAATGAATTACAGATCTGTATCTTTGGCACAAACATTCTTCAAAGTAATGAAGAAGACAATGAGAAGGGATATGAAGTACCTTGAAGAATGGATGATGAACAATGAGCATGCGTTAAAAGAATGAAGGTGGGTCCCGTCATGCAAGTAAGAGAAAGGATACCTTACCAATGACCCATACTAGAGTTCCACGACAGAGCAGATGAAATAATGCACGATCGATAAGGGTGGATTAACTATATATCCTTAGATACTCCACCAAGCAAGAACTTGATCCACAAAGTAAAAGAGCAGACAGGGATGATGGAAAAGGCGGTAAAATTACTAAAAAATACAGAAGAGACGCGGTCAGGAAGTATACATCAGAATGGTAAGTGCTGAGACCATTACTACTCTTCGTTTACGTAAATAATGTGCTCAAAGGTATCATTGTCCATGTTGCTATTGGTTTATTACTTAAAATTAATGAAGCTAATAAAAGCAGATGAGGACATGGAGGGTCTACAAGAAAATATCATGACAGCAAGGAAGGTTTGACTCCTCCGCCCACGTCAGAGGAAGAGGTCTGACACCTCCGCATACATCAACTTTAGGGATTTGAAACCCCTCCCTACACCAGGACAGGTTCAATGATGAGAGAAGCAGCAGCAGCAGCAGAATGAGGAAAACCTCCTGTTTTGAAGTCCCGAGCCGAAAAAGGGTTACCTGAAATCAGTTGACCCTACGCCCACACCAATCTTGTGGAGAAAAAATAATTTGTCAACACTCCGGCTAATCTGTCGCTGAGAGGATTGGGTATTTATAGCTATGCTGACCCATAAAGTTTCGACCTGTGTGTAGGAGACGACAAAAGCCCATGCTGAATCAGCGTTTACTTCTTGCTTTAACCCCCCCCCTCATCATAGGGTCAACAGCTACGACATTTCCTTCTGTGTTAGTCAACACCACTGTGTATAGTACCGTGCCCCATCCCGTGCCCCTATCCTAAGTGTTAAGGCACCACTGAGCGGGTCATCAAAGGAGTCTCTCCCAGACGACAGCAACATCTCACATAAACACTGTCTTTCAGTATTGTGTAAGAGAGGCTCTGGAACGAGCAAAACTGTCCTCTGTCACCTTCCCTTGAGGTGAGTGACTATGAAAAGAAACTAGTTTATGAACAAGAATCAACACTCCTGCTGCATTGGTTGCTGCCTCTCTGCTGTTGCAAGCAAACAATTTGATCTCTTTAAAAAATTCATATTGCGCTAGCACTGTTTGTGCCCTTCTCAATATCTACGAAATTATTGATTTCATAACAAATTCTGAAAGGGAGGTTATCGTGTCAAGCGTAAAATTTGAACAAGAATAGAATATTTTATTGGAACAGCAGTTTATGAAAGACATATTGCATTTTGGAGCTTGGAAAAGTTGCCAGCAAGGTTGGATGGGTAAAACGTGTGTGTGTGTGTGTGTGTGTGTGTGTGTGTGTGTGTTCTCTCTGTTGCTCCTTTGTATGCGTGTGCGCACGTTTATATGTAATATATATATATATATATATATATATATATATATATATATATATATATATATATATATATATATAATTAGTCTTTTGGACTCTTCAGCAATAAATCCAACACGTGAGACTTCCATATGTGTGCGCATGTGATAAAATGTGTCATCATCTCTAGTGAAAAAAGGAAAACTCGTCAGCAGACTTCCCTCCCTTCACAACCTTGTGATAGCTAGTCAGGGTGCGTGTCTTGTCTGTTTCGAAGATTTCTAGGTACTTGCCTGGCCGTTCCATACTTTGCTCCTAGATGAATGGAGCAAAGCGCCGAGTCTCCTGAGTACTTTAGATTTAAAAAACAGGTTGGACTAGCACACCAACGAGAGTGGCTTTGTGTGACTAGGCACTTTCAATCATGAGCCTGTAGTCCTGCAGCAGAGTTCCCCACTACTACCACTACCACTACTACTACTACTACTACCACCACTTCTACTACTACTACCACCACTACCTCTTCCTGCCTATATATAGCTGTCCTGCTCCACTTCTGGTTAATGTGACTTTGTAAATGGTCCAAGTCGGACCGAAACGTCGTCGTAAGCTCCTCTCTTCTATGTGCGGGTTATTTGTGTATACTATTATTATTATATTCACCGGGAAGTGCTAAACCAGCAGGGGTCATAAAGCAGCCCCTCGTGTGAAAATGTGCTGTTGAAATTTCGATGTAAGCTTCCAGGTTATCAGACGACAGATAGTAATCCTTTAATAAAATGGGACAGATTAATATGCAATAACTTAGCAAGACCTAACATAACCTAATCGAGAATAACAAATATCTGAGCTTCCATGAAATTTGAAGCATGCAG
>NC_091313.1:16108247-16115747 GCF_038502225.1 Cherax quadricarinatus
GGGGGTTGACGTGTCGGCGGATGGATTATGAAGGATGAGGTTAATCATAGAATTGATTAGGAAAAACAAATGAGTGGTGCGTTGAGGTATATGTGGAGTCAAAAGACGTTATCTATGGAGGCAAAGAAGGGAATGTATGAAAGTATAGTAGTACCAACACTCTTATATGGGTGTGAAGCTTGGGTTGTGAATGCAGCAGCGAGGAGGCGGTTGGAGGCAGTGGAGATGTCCTGTCTAAGGGCAATGTGCGTTGTAAATATTATGCAGAAAATTCGGAGTGTGGAAATTAGAAGGTGTGGAGTTAATAAAAGTATTAGTCAGAGGGCTGAAGAGGGGTTGTTGAGGTGGTTTGGTCATTTAGAGAGAATGGATAAAAGTAGAATGACATGGAGAGCATTTAAATCTGTAGGAGAAGGAAAGCGGGGTAGGGGTCGTCCTCGAAAAGGTTGGAAGGAAGGGGTAAGGGAGGTTTTGTGGGCGAGGGGCTTGGACTTCCAGCAGGCGTGCATGAGCGTGTTCGATAGGAGTGAATGGAATTTGGGACCTGACTATCTGCTGGAGTGTGAGCAGGGTAATATTTAGTGAAGGGATTCAGGGAAACCGGTTATTTTTATATAGCCGGACTTGAGTCCTGGAAATGGGAAGTAAAATACCTGCACTCTAAAGGAGGGATTCGGGATATTAGCAGTTTGGAGGGATATGTTGTGTATCTTTATACGTATATGCTTCTAAACTGTTGTGTTCTGAGCACCTCTGCAAAAACAGTGATTATGTGTGAGTGAGGTGAAAGTGTTGAATGATGGTGAAAGTATTTTCTTTTTGGGGATTTTCTTTCTTTTTGGGTCACCCTTCCTCGGTGGGAGACGGCCGACTTGTTGATATATATATATATATATATATATATATATATATATATATATATATATATATATATATATATATATATATATATATATATATATATATATATATATATATGTCCTGCTGAATAGGAAAAACTGGTCAAAAAGAAAGAACTCATTAAAAATTAAGTATTTATTATAATTTTCTCTGATATGTTTAAAGATATTTTTTTTCCATTTATGTTAATGTAAAAATTAATAATTTTGTACCAAAAAAAAATTAGAAAACTTACCTAATCCTATTATAAAAAGCGCAGTTTCATTTAACCTAATCCACACACCGGTCCTGTGTGGGTTGGCAACCCGCTTGCCTTTCCCAGACAGTTTGAAACGGGCTGGTTCCTCCACACTACCACTCTCTGAAAACTTTCCCTACTCCTCCTGTTGCTGTCTTTTCAACATTGCATAGCTCCTGATGACGCACTGAAAAGTGTGAAAGTACTTGAGCTAAAGATTTCCATCTCTCATGGCTTGTCTTGTATATATATATATATATATATATATATATATATATATATATATATATATATATATATATATATATATATATATATATATATATATATATACATATATATATATATATATATATATATATATATATATATATATATATACTATATATATATATATATATATATATATATATATATATATATATATATATATATATATATAAATGCTATTGATCAACAAGATTTTATGTACTATGTGAAATGACAACCCTTTATGACGCAACTCTGTCGTTCAGTGATATTGGTTTACATTTTTGTAGGCAACTTTTGTCAGTTAAATCACTGTTTTCCAAACAAGAGAGAGAGAGAGAGAGAGAGAGAGAGAGAGAGAGAGAGAGGTAAAAAAAGAGAGAGAAATAATCAAATGGGTTATATCAAAACTATTATTTTGGTTATAATTTTATCATGATGATAATCCTTAATCTGTTTTCGATAATTTCGTAAAACAGTAGCCTTGGTGTAATATGAATCCGGTCTAACGTAAGGAAGGTGAACCTTGAATATTACGGAAGTCATCTTGCAAATCTGATTGGTGGTTTTTGGAAATGGAATGGTGTTTTCGAACGGCATCTTCTCTCAGTCTAAACGTAGAAGATTGCATGGTGAGTTTAGTGTACTACGTTCCATCTCAAGTTTGGCTTGCATGCCTCGACGTGAAATTCATCTCCTGCTATTGAGAGAAACACCAACCAGCCTAATCTGTCTACTGAGGAAGACAATACTTACACACGCAGCTGTGTGTACCTTAAGTGTGAATTCGACGCTCCGCCACCTTAAGGATGTGCTTGACGGAGGTGACAAGATGGAGTCCACAGATACCAGACACACACGACAAGGTGTTTCAATTTTGCAAGTATTAGTCCTTGAATGAATCAACAATATCTCATATCGGAGAAAGTGTCATTGACATTGTTGTTGATGGTGAGAGTGAGGTGTGGGGAGTGTGAAGAAGGGTGTGTGAAGATAGGAGTGTGTGAGGAAATAACAGCTGTGAGTGTGTTGGGAGTATGTTTTTTTATATTTAGTAAAATTAGATGTATCAACAATGTGCTGTTATCCATTTCTATATGCTAGCTACACTGGGAATAAAAGCTAGCTATATGTCTGGGGCTGTGTGGATAATGTAGGGGTGAGGAGGTTGGGGAAATGCTGGGAGTGTAGTGGTGTTTGTGGTGGGCAAGTGGGAGAGATGGGGACTCAAAACTGTCTAGTCTTTAATTCATCCTCCTTTCAAGGCAAGTTCCTTGATGCTGGGGAAGGGCTCTAGATCTGAGGAATTGAACCTATGATCCAATTCTCTGAGTCGAGACTGAATGCCTTCTAGGCCACCAGGCGCTATGTGAACCTGTAAGTTTAGCGCTCTCCCATAAATGTAATATTAATAATAATTTATTTCTTCCTCCAGCATTGCACCAGAACCCGCTACCCCTTCAAGGTGTCTCGACACTGCTGAAGAGCTCTTCATCCAAAAGATTGGAGCTAACCACCTATTCTCTGACTCTAGCCTGATTGCCTCCATCCCTCAACAGTTTTAGCCCATCTCTCCCCATGAAACAAATAAAACCATCCCTCTACCATGTTGTATATCCTTTAGTCCTTTTTCATCGCATCTTCTTCCTCTATTTGCATCATAATATTCGCATCATATTTCTCTCTCTCTCTCACTTTCTCTCTCTCTCTCTCTCTCTCTCTCTCTCTCTCTCTCTCTCTCTCTCTCTCTCTCTCTCTCTCTCTCTCTCTCTCTCTCTCTCTCTCTCTCTCTCTCTCTCTCTCTCTCTCTCCCTCGCTGTTATTTTTGGCTCTGAATATTTCATGGTGTATGCTCTGGCATTATGTACACAGGTGGAGGAGCAGGACTCTCACCCGGGCACACACTCACTCAGTCCCTGAAGGACGACCACTAGGAGAAGGGGCTCCTTGTCGTTCCAGGTGAAGGAGCAGGACTCTCAGCCGGGCGAGCCTACTCACTGTATGTGTAGACGTAAGATGACCAAATGAATAGTAAGGATAGAATAGGAAAATATGGAATAGGACAAGGACAACTGAATACAATGAAATAGGGATAACATTGGCATTTGCCATTAATCTGAATGTCTTATTTTACACACTTTGTAGAGCTGCTTTATTTGCTAATGTAATGATTACTAACGGAGAATTAGTGTTTTCGGGTAGGGGCGGTGTAGTTTGTCTTTTTTTGAGCGGATCGCAACCGGTGTTGATCCAGTTGGTAATGTCATATCTGTTAATGCAGTAACGTGCTGGTGATTCAAAAAGAGAAAGAACTTGGGCAAAAGTTGAAATATGTCGGAGGGCCAGTGTCTCGATGCCTATCATTCATGGTCTTTTTTAGCGAGTCTCTCTGTGATTCGAAATGAGATTACATTGCAGTTACGTTGTCCTCGAGTTCATTTTCTCCTTGTACATTTTAACATCCTTTTCAGCTAACTCAGTTACTGGAGCTAATATCTTTGCCTTGACTTTTGTGTGTAGTGATGTTGAATGTTCTTGGGGGGCTTCCCTTTCTCATTGTGGAGGTTGGCGTTCTTCGTTCCAGAGGCCCTCCTCCTCTCCTCCAGAGGCCCGTCTTTTCATGTCTTAAAGTTTCAATTGAAGCGTATTCATTCCATCTCTGAAGGAGAATCACTAGGAGAGAAAACTCTGGATCAATAATCTCCCTGCGGTGATTTAAGAAGCAGCAGTACTTGACAACCTAATTAGTTTTCTGTCCAGATGGTAATTAGAGAATCAGCGCTGTATGACCCTAGTGGGTTTAGCGCTTGGTTTTGATTGCAATAATAATTAGAGAAGCAAGATGATTTTTTGTACTGTTTGGTATACTGCCCTGATACCTAATGAGTTTGCTTTCATCACGTTATTGTATTTATGCAATACGTTAGATCTGTGAGGGTCTTTCAGTGCTGAAAGATCGATCCTCCGTTCGCTTTTCTGCCTCGTAAAATGACTGACAAACATTTTGATTGCCACGAGCTAAATTGCTAAATTTATTACAACGCTAGAAAGCACTGATTGTATTACTGAATGAATGAGGAGCTAATCCGTCTGAGTCATTCCTCACGAAGACTCGTTCCTTCTTCAACTGGTAAACACCACACCGTCTGGGATCACTCATGCTCAAACGACAACCCAAACAAACGCCTGACATCCTGATGATAATCATCGTAGAACCTATTGGGAGGAGAAGAATATTCTATGCAAACTACGAGCAAGAAGTATTAGTAGTTTTTGAAGAAAAAGGAACCCTTTTAAGTATTTTAATAAATTCATTTTCTTTCGGGCCAAGTACTTATTTAGAGAGTTAAATTTTTAATGTTAGTGAGACAACAATATATGAAGTGACTGCCTAAAGAGCTAGTAATTAAACGTACAGCTCATGAGCCTAACACTACCGCCTTCAACACCACACCACCACCTCCATTATCACCATTCTCATAACTGTAAACCACTACTACCACATATGCATATTATATGCATTCTAAGGGTAACCGTGGCCGGTGACACATCCGCACTATGCTACTCTGAGAACTCTCTCTCTCTCTGCTTTAGTTACTCTCTTGCAACACTGAATAGCTCCTGATGAAGCACTTAGAAGTGTGAAAGTACTTGAGCTAAAAATTTCCACCCCCCGTGGCTTGTCTTGCATATATATATATATATATATATATATATATATATATATATATATATCAATAACAACACTGCGACTAGCCAAGGAGTCGAACCCATGCTGCTTTGGCCCGCCTCATGGTGAGCGAAAACTCATGACGCTTTAGTCCACGGGACTACACCGTATGTTCTTGGATGACAGGTACATCATCTAGCTTGGCTGGATGCACCATTCTTAAGGATTGTGTGGTTCCTTGGACTAAAGTGTCATGAGTTTTCGCTCACTATGAGGCGGCCCAAAGGAGCATGGCTTCGTCTCCTTGGCTAGTCTCAGTGTTGTTATTGATCAATACCATTTGTTCGTGGATACAATAATATATATATATATATATATATATATATATATATATATATATATATATATATATATATATATATATATATATATATATATATATATATATATATATGCAGGGCAAGCCACGGGGGGGTGAAAATTTTTAGCTCAAGCACTTTCACACTTCTCAGTGTGCCATCAGGAGCTATACAATGTTGCAAGAGAGTAACTAAAGCAGAGAGAGAGTTCTCAGAGTAACGTAGTGCGGATGTGTCACCGGCCACGGTTACCCTTAGAATGCATATGTATAATATGCATATGTGGTAGTGTTGGTGGTGGGCTCAAGAGCTGTACGTTTAATTGCTAGCTCTTTAGGCAGTCACTCCATATATTGTTCCCCTCAAGGAAGGCTCCTTGACGCTGGTGAGGGGCTCTTGATCTAGGGAATTGGATCTGTGCTCCAGTTCCCTGAATTAAGTCTGAATGCCTTCCATCCCCCCATAGGCGCTGTATAATCCTACGGGTTTAGTGCTTCCCCCTTGATTATAATAATAATCCATATATTGTTGACTCACTAACATTAAAAGTGCATGTGTGTGTGTGTATGAATCGATGACCTAGAACATTAATAAATAATGTCCTTCATAATGCAATTGTGATCTAATAATGTAAATCAATTTCCGGAATGATGTATATAAAAGTGAGCAGAGAGCACCTGCGTATATTAATTGTTCTACCAACCTTCAACTAGTAATAGCTGACTAGGGTTTAAAATGTAAAGTCGATTGTATAAGGCGTTCTGAAGTTATTAATGAAAAGTCTTCGATGGTACGAAGACTCTGTAGTTGACAGACGGCCGGCTCTGGCATCGTGCCGTGCAGTGCTTGAAGACATCACTCAATTCAAGAAATTTAAAAAAGCGAGTTTTCAGTATGTTGAAATTTTCTTTTTGCATTTAAATTTTACATTCCTATATATTTTTTTCCCTGAAAAACTCAATTTGTTAAAATGAGGAAAAAAATGGCAACTTCGCACTCTTGCAGTCCAAAATACACAAAAAAAAAAAAACTGAAAAACGCCGCCATTTTGAGTTGAAGCTGATCAGAAGAGTCATTCACTCATTACATGGAAAAAAAGTTGCTTAATAAAATTGGGAAACTAAAATTTACACAGCAGAAAGTAAGTGACAATCAGTCTTCAAATTAATCCCACCAGTGGTAAAAATTTTGATATGATTCCAGTGACTACAATTTATCTTAACTTTCAGTAAAAATTCAAATTTGCAACTATTCATGCTAAACAAATGGGTTATCACCATTATTATAGAATGCAGCGTGAACAATATTCTGAAACCAACCGGAAGAAGAAATGAGCATCACTATTTATTCAATAAGATGGGCACACTGGGACTTATGCCAGCCAACAGCAGCGTAAACCTGATGGTCAGGGAACGATACCATTCTCAAAAATCTGAAGCGGGTCAAAAGAGTCATTCTCTAATTACACAGAATCCAACGATTCCAAAGTTTTTACTATTTTACTAACAACAAATCTGCCAACACGCAAAGTGAACTTAGTAGGAACTACTCTGGCCATAATATGCATCTGCCAGTAAATATTAAAGCCGTTCAGAAGAGGTAAGCTAAAATTTACATAACGTGTTTCAACGATAGTAAAAATTTCAGACTAGACACAAAATCGTCAAATTTGCACCTACACAGAGGATAATGGCGGTTATCCCAGCTGAGGCCTGGTCACAGACCGGGTTGCGGGGGCGTTGACCCCCGAAACTCTCTCCAGGTATACCTTCAGGTTGAAGATTGAGACACTTATGCAGCATATGGGAATCTTTATTCAGTAAACGTTTCGCCACACAGTGGCTTCATCAGTCCAATACAAAGAGGAAGGCGTAAGGAGAGGAGGAATATGAGGTAATCAGTCCCTCAGCCTGGAGTCGATGTGTTCAGTCCATCAATCTTGTAGAATGTACATTCTACAAGATTGATGGACTGAACACATCGACTCCAGGCTGAGGGACTGATTACCTCATACTCCTCCTCTCCTTACGCCTTCCTCTTTGTATTGGACTGATGAAGCCACTGTGTGGCGAAACGTTTACTGA
>NC_091313.1:16118247-16143247 GCF_038502225.1 Cherax quadricarinatus
AGGGCAAAGCTGCTGATTATGGGTGACTTCAATGACAAACAAATCGATTTGAAAAACCTAGAGCCACATGGGGGCCTAGAAACGTGGAGGGCTAAGATGATGGAGGTGGTACTGGAAAACCTAATGCACCAACACGTAAAGGACACTACCAGAGACTGACGAGAGGATGAACCAGCGAGACTGGACCTAGTATTCACCTTGGGTAGAGTAGAGATTGAGGACATCACATATGAAAAAACCCTCGGGGCCAGTGATCACGTGATTCCGAGCTTCGAATACATAGTAAAGTTACAAGTGGAGAGGGAAGCAGGAAGGGCAGGACAAATGAACCCAAATTACAAGACAGAGGACTACATAGGCATAAAGAATTTCCTGCACGGGGTTCAGTGGGACAGAGAATTGGCAGGGAAGTCAGTAAACGAGATGGTGGAATATGTGACAACAATATGCACGGAAGCTGAGGAAAGGTTTGTGCCCAAGGGTAACAGAAATAATGAGAAGGCCAGGATGAGCCCTTGGTTCACCCAAAGGTACAAAGAGGCCTAAACCAAGTGTGCCAGAGAATGGAAGAAGAATAGAAGGAAAAGGAGAATAAGGAAAGAAGTCGAAGATTGAGACACTTTCGCAACATATGGGAATCTTTACTGAGGAAACATTTCGCCACACAGTAGCTTCATCAGTCTTATACAAAGCAAGACGTTATAAGGAGAGGAGAAGTTTGAGATAATCAGTCCCTTAGCCTGCAGTCGATGTGTTCAGTCCATCAATCTTGTAGAAAGTACAGCATAGGGCCGTAGACGTGGCTTATGTACTGTACTCAGGTGAGGCGAAGCAGGAGGAGGCAGGGTCATAGTGGTACCATCCACAAGTCGAAGTAGGTCTTCGTCCAAAGGTTGGACAAGGTTGAAGAATTCTTTGCATCAAGATCCCATGATGTTGCAATAGTGTTTCAGTCTTCAACTTGTCTGTTTTTTTTTAAACCATTTATCACACACAAGGAAAGAAGTCGTAGAGCCAGAAATGAACATGCACAGGTAAGAAGGGAGGTCCAATACGAAAATGACATAGCAGCGATAACTAAATCTGACCCGAAGATGTTGTACAGCCACATCTGGAGGAAAAATGACAGTCAAAGACCAGGTAATCAGGCTGAGGAAGGAAGGACGTGAGATGACAAGAAACGACCATGAAGTATGTGAGGAGCTCAACATGAGATTCAAAGAAGTGTTCACAGAGGAGACAGAAAGGACTCCAAATAGACAGAGAGATGGGGTACACCATCAAGTGTTGGACACAATACATACAACCGAGGAAGAAGTGAAGAGGCTGCTAAGCGAGCTAGACACCTCAAAGGCGATGGGGGAGGATAATATCTCTCCATGGGTCCTGAGAGAGGGAGCAGAGGCTCTTTGTGGACCACTAACAACAATCTTCAACAAATCTATAGAAACAGGGAGACTACCTGAGATATGGAAGACAGCAAATGTAGTCCCAATTTTTAAAAAAAGAGACAAACACAAATCACTAAACTACAGACCAGTATCACTGACATGTTTAGTATGCAATGTCACGGAGAAGATCATCAGAAGAAGATTGGTGGATCACCTAGAGAGGATTGAGCTTATCAACGACAACCAGCACGGTTTCAGGGACGGGAAATCCTGTGTCACAAACCTAATGGAGTTCACTGACAGGGTGACAGCAGTAAGACAAGAGAGGTGTGGGTAGACTGCATTTTTCTTGGACTGTAAGAAGGCGTTTGACACTGTTCCACACAAGAGATTAGTGCAAAAGCTGGAGGGCCAAGCAGGGATAACAGGGAAGGCACTGCAATGGATCATGGAATAACTGTCAGGAAGACTACAGCGGGTCATAGTACGTGGCAAGGTGACAGCAGTTTGGGCGCCTGTGATGAGGGGGGGGGGGTTCCACTGGGGTCAGTCCTAGGACCTGTGCTGTTTCTGGTATTTGTGAACATGACGGAAGGAATAGACTCCGAAGTGTGGCTGTCTGCAGATCATGTGAAGTTGATGAGAAGAATTCAGTCGGATGGAGACCAGGCAGAACTACAGAGGGATCTGGACAGGCTGCAGACCTTGTCCATAAATTGGCTTCTGGAGTTCAACCCCACCAAGTGCAAAGTCATGAAGATTGGGGAAGGGCAAAGGCGACCGCAGACGGAGTACGGTCTAGGTGGCCAGAGACTACGAACCTCACTCAAGGAAAAGGACCTTCGGGTGAGTATAACACCGGGCACATCTCCTGAGGTGCACATCAACCAAATAACTGCGGCAGCTTATGGGCGCCTAGCAAACTTAAGAACAGCATTCCGACCTCTTAATAAGGAATCGTTCAGGACCCTGTACACTGTGTACGTTAGGCCCATACTGGAATATGCAGCACCAGTTTGGAACGCACACCTAGCCATACGCGTAAGGAAACTAGAGAAAGTGCAGAGGTTTAAAACTAGACTGGTCCCGGAGCTAAGGGGTATGTACTACGAGGAAAAGTTATGAGAAATCGACCTGACGACACTGGAAGACAGGAGAGATAGGGGGGATATGATAACGACATACAAAATACTGAGAGAAGTCGACAAGGTGGACAGAGACAGGATGTTCCAGAGATGGGACACAGCAACAAGGGGTCATTGTTGGAAGTTGAAGACTCAGAGGACTCACAGGGATGTTAGGAAGTATTTCTTCAGTCACAGAGTTGTCGGGAAGTGGAATAGTCGGGGAAGTGATGTAGTAGAGGCAGGATCCATACATAGCTTTAAGACGAGGTATGATAAAGCTCATGGAGCGGGAAGAGTGACCTAGTAGCGACCAGCGATGAGGCGGGGGCAGGAGCTGTGAATCGACCCCTCCAACCACAACTAGGTGAGTACACACACACACACCTATGAATATTCTCATATTCTAAAGCACACAGGCTGGTATCAGGTTTAAAGAATAAAAGTGACGAATTAAGTGCATGAATTAGACCTGAAGAGAATAGAGAAATAGTAAGAGGATAAATTCACAACATACATGATGTGAAACCGGTGCACCAACCGACAGATGAATAAAAACGACCTCTAATAATGAAGGTTCTTCTGGTTTTCATATTTCCTTGTATCTCAATATTCACGATTCTCAGACAAATATGACAGATTAGAGATAGATATAGAGGTAAAGCCTCTTCAGTACAACTGGAAAGAGAACCAGGGGTCACGTAGGAAAACATAATCTGTAAACAAATAACTCGTACATAGGAGACATAAGCTTATGACGACGTTTAGGTCCATTTACAAATCAGTGTGTGATTCGTAAATGGCTCAAGTCTGACCGAAACGTCGTCATAAGCTTCTCTCTCTGTGTACGAGATGTTAATAAGTACTTCTACAGCAGATCGCTAAAGATGCGGAAGAGATTACAGACCTTTATAGTAGAAGCAGTTATATATGATTAAAAAAAATACGTGCTAATTTCAGACGAAGTTAAGAGGTAAGCAAGTTCAAGATACGCCAACTCAGCCAGGTAACTACAGGTTGGTGATTACCCGAGAAACACATCCACACACACTCACCTTCACACATTCATACATGCAAATACACACACATGCACATCCACTTACACACTACGAACACTCTCCCTACCTCCCTCCTTACCTCACACACACAAAAAAATAAAAATAATTCCCACCTTCTGCTATTCAGTGAATATTTTCAACAACTCTGGAATACAGCTTTTTTATTATTCTTTCTTTTTCCATTCTTCCATTGTGTTTCGAGGAGCCTCGAAGTGGCTGAAGATGATGGGCCAACTTAGGGCAGTATTTACCAACTTACCCTGAAAGTTGTCCACGGTTTTATTTTATTTATCTGTTTTCTTTTTATCTTGGCATTCGCATCGCGTCACAGGAGACTGAGAAAAACACGGGGAAGCTCGTTTATAAACACCAGTTTATCACTCGAGTATGAATGTGTTCTCGACATGCACGGTTTTGTTGCGTCTGGCTCAAACTCGTGCGATAAAGACTTGTAAATTAGCTAAGTGGCCAATCTTTAGTTGCAGTTTGTTCAGATTTATTGATTAGAATACCGGGGAAGAACAAGTTGATAATTTTTCCTCCATGTCGTTCCTTCCTTCCTCTCTCCTCCTTCGTCTTCATCCCTCTCTCTTCTTCTTCATCCTTATCCCTACTTCCCTATCTCTTTCTATTGCTCTGTCAAAACTGGGGAAAAACACAGTATCCAGAAAAGATTGTTTGAGCATTCAGAGTCACCTGGATAAGTTGGCGCTGAGGTCAGAGACTTGGAAGAGAAGTTTCATATGTGCTTAGTAACGTATTTTGTAAACAAGAATCTCAGGCATGAGTACAAAATGCCTGGTAACAAATTAACAGAGGTGAAGAAAATGGTCGTGCAATAATCATAAGCAGTGACCTCTAAATTAGGAAACAATGTACTTCTGCGAGCAGTAAATTTAAGAGAAAGCTAGGTTTCATGGCTAGAATTTTAGAGAACAAAAACCTCAGAAAACAATATTTACTCTATACTTGTCAGACCAGTTTTGGTCTCTAAATTACTTATAAGACGAATATATACTGAAGAGGGTATATAAAAGGGCACCTATGCTTGTGCCATCACTAAGAAACAAATTATTTATGAAGGATTTAAAAGCACTTAGCCCTTTCTTTCTTTAGAAAAAAGGGCTACGAAGAGATTTCATTCAAACACTCAGGTTTGAAAAATTTGGTTTTGAATGGTGATGCACTTTGAAATGCAGTCAATAACGCTTAAGATTGGAAAGGAAGTTCGAGGTAAAACATGCAACACGGTGTGTAAAGGTTGTTTTACAAACAGATTTAGAGAAGGATTAGACAGACTACCCATTTAAGATGTAACTGTAATGACAACAGCCATTTAAGAACCAACTGAATAAGCACTTTGAAAATATACGGTTCAACTAGCTAATAAGCAGAGGCAAACTATCGTCAGCAAATTATTGATTTTAGTTCCGCAACTTCATGAAAAACGGTTACTTAGGGTATAACAATACAACAGTAGTGGTAGTGATGTTGATTCTGGCAGACTTAATAGAGGCCACTGCTATTTTGGGGTTTGCTTCGAAGCTGCTCAGTATATCCGGTTGTCACAATGGCTTGCACCACAGTATCCAGTTGTAGAGCTAATGGTAACTGGAAGAAGAAACACGGGTACACACAACTCTGTGGGTGCACGAAGAGTAACATGAACGATTGCGGTCGGAACATCATTAAAAAGAAAAAATGGTATTTGTGGCCAATTCCTCCCATCTTCAATGCCGGTTATCTCATGTCAGAGGTAACCGGAGAAAGTGAAGGGTGAGAAGAGAAATTGCTTTACTTTCCCTGTCTCATACATCTAGATAATGGATGATGGTTCATAATCTGAGAAGAAATAGAGAGCTCTTCTCAGGTGATACCCTCGGTGTGGAATTTAAAGCATTTTATTATGTGCCTTTACCATGTACCCTCTCTCTCTCTCTCTCTCTCTCTCTCTCTCTCTCTCTCTCTCTCTCTCTCTCTCTCTCTCTCTCTCTCTCTCTCTCTCTCTCCAGATCCTTCTTGCAACTTTTGATTAATGATATTTGTATTTGATTTCCTCAGCATGGTTCTCGGAGTGGACAGTGGTGCGGGGACAAGCAGAGTTACCCTGCCTGGTTCCTCTTCCTACAGACTCCAACGATAAGTCTCTGCTCGTTCTCTGGTACAAGGAGACCCAACCCACCGTCCCAATCTACAGGCAGGTTCTGAGCGACTTCCTTCTTTATCTATTTGATGTTATAGGAATACGAGTAGAACTTACGCTTCTGGTGTGTAGTCTTCCGTGATAAATGTGTGTATGTGTGGTAGTAGTAGTAGTAGTAGTAATAGTAGTAGTAGTGGTGGTGATAGTAGTGGTTGTGGTGGTGGTAGTAGTGGTGGTGGTGGTGGTAGGAACGGTGGTGGTAGTAGTGGTGGTGGTAGTTTTAGGGGTAGTTGTAGTAGGGGTAGTAGTATGGTAGTAGTAGTAGTTGGGGTGGTAGTAGTAGTAGTAGGGGTGGTGGTAGTAGTAGTAGTAGTAGTAGTAGTAGTAGTAGTAGCAGTAGTAGTAGTAGTAGTAGTAGGGGTAGTATTAGTAGGGGTAGTAGTAGGGGTAGTAGTTACTTGTTGTCAAAGGCACTTATCGATAGGCGCTTGGAACACCTTCATGCGCAATGCGCAGTATGAGGTGAAGAATGAACTTCAGTTGTGTTATACATTTGTCACTTCTAATGCACAAATTACAGTGGAATTTCTTATTCCCGTTAAACCAGTGCAAATAAATTTTAGGCTACGTCTTCTGAACGGCTTCAATTGTTAAAGGCTGATGTATCTTACGCCCAGGATAATACGCATTAATATTTGTTGGTGTGTTAGGAAATTTATCAGTCTAATAAATTATTTAACAAGAATACTTGGAATCGTTGGAATCCGATACATAACTATACAAAGCCTCTTTCAATAGGCTTCACATTTTCACCACTGGTGTGATTTCTTGAATGCAAGATTGACTTTGCCAATTTTATTGAAATTAGGGACATTCATTTACAATCAGTAAGGAATACCTCTCCAGATCGACTTCTTTCAAAAGGATGATACAATATAAATTTAGTTTGCGTAGATACGAATTTAAAATTTTACTGGAATTGTTAAAAACTAGTAATCAGTGCAATCAGATCAGTTACTTGAGGATGCCTTACCTGTCTGTCTTCAATATTTTTTTTAACTACGTTCTACTGGTTTCTTCTGAAATAAACAGGAAAAGAGTCTTCTAGAAAAACTTATTTTTTTAAACACTCTGATATATATATATATAT
The DNA here is from genome assembly GCF_038502225.1 of Cherax quadricarinatus. Classification (NCBI taxonomy): domain Eukaryota; kingdom Metazoa; phylum Arthropoda; class Malacostraca; order Decapoda; family Parastacidae; genus Cherax; species Cherax quadricarinatus. Next base: position 16,125,114 of record NC_091313.1, read on the forward strand.
ATATATATATATATATATATATATATATATATATATATATATATATATATATATATATATATATATATATATATATATATATATATATATATATATATATATATATATATATATATATATATATATATATCGGCCAGTGTTTGATAATAAATATATATATATATATATATATATATATATATATATATATATATATATATATATATATATATATATATATATATATATATATATATATATATATATATATATCGGCCAGTGTGTGATAATATATATATATATATATATATATATATATATATATATATATATATATATATATATATATATATATATATATATATATATATATATATATATATATATATATATATATATATATATATATATATATATATATATATATATATATATATATATATATATATATATATATATATATATATATATATATATATATATATATATATATATATATTAAATATTTAAGGTAAGACTAGAGAAATCAGCTGCCAGTATCGCCGAGTGATTGCCTTAATCGTTTACACATTCACACTTATGCATAGACGCATGTATACATGCATGCACATGTAAGCACATTTACATGCGAGGACACAAACATTCATAGATTCGTGCTTACATATACACATGCATAGGTATGCATCTGTACATATGTATGCACACAAACACAATAATACATATGCACAGTATAAATATGCATACACATGCATACGCACATTCCTATACAACCACACACACGCACACACAGCAATATATACCCTCATACATATACAGACATGCATGCATACATACATACAATATGCATACATGCAAACATGCTCAAACGCACACACACACACACACACACACATACACGCACACACACACACACACACACACACACACACACACACACACACACACACTTTCACATATACACAAAAACTCAAAAATCGTATATATGCGTACATAAAAACATGTGCATTCCATATTCTACAAGAAGGCTATCACTGTTAACCACCCGTTCATATCTCCAGATCTCTGGGCACCCTTAATTTTCATTAGGGTGCTCGTAGATTGGTTGATAGCGTCCTTAACTCACACACTGAGGGTTCGGAGATCGATCCTGGCACGGGTGAAACGCTGTGCATGTTTCTTTACACCTGCTGCTCCTGTTCACTTAACAGTAAGTGGTATCGGGCAGTTAGACGACTGGTGTGGATCGCATCCTGGGTAACAAAATAACCAAAATTGCCCGAAATGCTCTTAATAGCCAGAGACTTTCTATTAGTATGCTAATAATGCCAGTTAGGTCTGTAATAGTTGTATCACGTGCTTGTAGAAATAAAGATCAATATTATATTATTATTATTAGATACAGCAAGCAACATTTACCTTACTACCTTGTTCCAATACACATTAACCTTGCCTGTACATATCACTTCCATCTATAGGTAGGTTATTGTCATGCGATACCACGGTTCTTGTCAGATATTAAGAGTCGGTATACTCGCTCGTGTGTGCATTAGCTGTTATTTTACAAACATAAACAATCTCCAGGTAAGTTTTATCACTGTGTATAATTGCTCCAGGTATCCACTTAAGCATACAAATCATACTACTACTGCATGCCCACATAATTTATAACATCCACTGCTCTCCCGCTGCAAAATAAGAGCTAATTTTTGCTACAACATTACATCTTAAATCAATGTGCTAAACTGGTAACAAACTTTGCTATCCACTCCTGCGCTTCGATTACTAGAGAATTCATATATACATGAAGATAAACTTCACGTGAAATTAAATAACTGTTTGGTTTAAGGTCAGGGTGAAAGTCACATTCAGTTAGGTCAATATCCTCCACTCATTGTGGCAAATCCTTTCATGTCTCCCCTTCAATCCACCACTATTATTGCGTGTGTCCCTGACAGTCACTTGTGAAAACTCCACCTAACCGCGTTCAGAGATATCCCAGAAATGGGACCTTACATTTGCAAGAATTGAAAGTACATTATTATCCTCGTGGTTTATTGCGCTACTGATAGCGTTGGCGTGTTCCTACATTAATAGTTTACTTATTGATTATAACCCCTAATTTTAAACTGTATTCCAGAATATCTTTCACGCACTGGTTCTGTTTTTCTCTCTCATTTTGCCTTAGTTTATTGTTACACTTTTTAAATTTATATCCTCTCTTCTTTCTCTACTAATGTCTCTCGCTCACTCCTACACTTTCTCATTTCTGGGGAGCTTCTTCGTTGACTATGCATTACCTCATATATTGACAACAGTTCCCAGGAATTTAAGGGCGTAAAGTATTGAAGTATGAGCATGTTCTAGCCACGTTATGAGTGGGCCTTGCTGTTTACTGCCCAGACAACTATGACAGATTTATGATGCTATACTCGCTATACTGTGTACACACACACACACACACACACACACACATACACACACACACATACACACACACACACACACACACACACACACACATACACACACACACACACACACACACACACACACACACACAAGAAGAGTGGTGGAACATCTAGAACGGAATACGTTCATATTTGACAAACAGTGCGGTACTGTGTGAAAACCTGGAATTCTACTGGGTAACAGAAGTAAGACAGCAGAGAGGGATGAGTAGATTACATTTTCTTGGACTGTGAAAAGGCTTTTGACACAGTACCGCACTATAGATTGGTACAAAAGCTAGAGGAGCAGGCAGGAATAACAGGAAAAGCACTTCAGTGGATTAAGGAATACCTGAGAGGAAAGAAACGAATGATGTTATGTAACGAGATGTCGGTATGGGTTTATGTGAAGAATGGTATTCCACAAGGATTACTCCTAGGGTTGGGACTGTTTCTTTTATGCGTGATTGACAAGACAGAAAGAATAGATTCGAAGGTGTCCCTGTTCGCAAACGATGAGAATACAAGCGGACGAGGACTAAGAAAAGTTACGAAGGGTAGCTAGGTCTGATAAATGGCTCCTGGAATTTAACCCCAGGGAGGATGAGAAGCAAACTTCACTCAAGGAGAACGCCCTTTTAGGATCATAGCATACTGAGAATATCCCTTAAGGTTCACATCAGTCAAATAACTGCTGCTGCAGATACACACCTGGTGAATTTAAGAATAGCTTTTCGACATGTAAGTAAAGATTCATTCACGACACTTTACACTGTGCAGGTCAGGCCCGTACTGGTACCTGGTCAAGTACTTAAAAAAAACTGGAGAAAATGCAAAAGTTTCCAAAACGACCAGTCCCAGAGCTTAGGGGCATGTCTTATGACTGAAGGATAGGAGGACTAGGGGATCATTTGATAACCACGTACAACATACTGACAGGAACTGACAAGGTGAACAGGGACAGTGGTTCAGAAAAGGAAATAGGAACATGAGGGCACAAATGGAAGCTGAAAACTCAGGTGAATCATAGGAATGATACGAAGTATTTTTCTCAGCCTTGGAGTTGTCAGGAAGTGGAACAATCTGGAGAGTGTAGTAGTATGGGGCAAGATTTGTACATAGCTGTAGGAAGAGGTACGACAAGACTCTTGAAGCCGGGAGAGAGTGGATGTAGTAGTGGCCAGCGAAGGGACGGGGCTAGGAACCGTGACTCAACCCCTGCAACCAAATATGAGTGAGTAAATATAGGTGATAACATTCACACACACACACACACACACACACACACACACACACACACACACTACTTTTCTCTACTCAAGAGTCTGTTAAACAAACAACTTCCAATATGTGCATTGACTCTCCTATTTCGTCTCCAGTACTCCTAGAAACAACGTTAGCTTTGGTACTAGTCTTGGCATCACAGGGAAAATCGCCGCACTGAGCCTTATAAAGCTGTATGCTCAAGCGCTTCCCAAAACCCCATTGAGGAAACTGTTACTTATACTGTTTTGTAAATCGGTTTATATTTCATAATTTGTTTTCCTTTATAACTACGTGCTTAAATTTGAGTGCAAATAGGGATTCGTTTCCAGCATTTGGTATTCCGCCAGCGTGGAAGGTATGCAGGGACACTTGCCTTGTAAAGAGAAGCTGTTATGATAAATTTTAGCTAGCCATCCAATCTGCGGAGAAGTAGCTTCTACAAAGCCTGTTCTTTGGAATGGGGCTTACTGCGAAAGTCTGTTTCTTGCAGCTATAGTCAACTACCATTTCCTACCTCTGACACTCCTCACTCTGAAATATCACGACAGAGAAAACTAGGCAGACATTTCCCTACGAGTTCTAAGTGTCATCGACTTTGACATAGATGTTTGGGAACAGACGCACACTCCCTGTACTTTTACACACACACACACACACACTCACACACCTCACTAATCATATATAGATACCCAAGATATAATAAACTTAACTCATTCTCTTAGTGCGGGAAAATGAAGTCTTATAAGACGATACAAAATCATGACATACAAGTTACTCAATCGCAACACACAAAATACTCAGGGATACTGAAAATGTGAATGCAAGCACTGAGAAGGATAAAACGAAGAACGAGTAAACGGAAATGTAAAAAAAAAAAAAAAAAAAAAAAAAAAAAAAAAAAAAAAAAAAAAAAAAAAAAAAAAAAAGAGTCCAAGAGTCTGAACATGATGATTAGCCATTAAATGCGCCATTCAATAAACGACAGGAAGAAAAGGGCAAAAACACTGACAATATTATAGCAAATTAGAATTTAGCATTTTGCGTACCCTTTTTGACAACCCAACACTCAATGAATATGCCTCACTCCTGAGACCAGTCTTTACGATGGCACTGAATCTGTTACTGGAAGATCAGCAATGGTATCAGGCAACCCTCACAGTGCGACTGGGAGGAATAGTGGTGTGTAAAGCAACGCAGGCAGTTTTACCTGCATTTCTGTCTACGTATTTGGCTTCCAGTGGACTACCTGGAGTTTACCTGGAGAGAGTTCCGGGGGTCAACGCCCCCGCGGCCCGGTCTGTGACCAGGCCTCCTGGTGGATCAGAGCCTGATCAACCAGGCTGTTGCTGCTGGCTGCACGCAAACCAACGTACGAGCCGTTGTCCCCGGACACTTGAGAAGTGCGGTAAGAGCTCAAGACCCCAGGTTCATTGGAGCAGCCGTGTGGTGGGACACCCTTGCAGACTCCTCCAGTAGACCAGCTCTTCCTAAAGAGCACAGTCTCACTAGGACAAACCAATCATGGAAAAAACATGACAACCCAGTGTTCACCAACGCTTCAGGAAAGGACGAAGCTCGTCTCCTAGCGGTAAAGGCACCACATTCAGAAGATTTCCTTTCAGCTTTTCCCAATTCCTCCCTGGGCACTCGACTTGACCCACAGGCCATTCGGATTGGTGTTGCTCTTCGTCTAGCCACCCCCATACTCACCGAACATAGGTGTATTTGCGGCAGGGCGACTGCTGATCAATTCGGACTTTATGGCCTTGTGTGTCACACATCCTAAGGGAAGCTTCCTAGACATGAGGAGGTCAACGACATCATAAACAGAAGCCTCGCCACAGCTCATTGCCAGCTCAATGGGAACTCCAAGTACAGAGGTCTGACGGAATTCAAAAGCGTCATGATGGAGCCATTATGCTACCCTGGAAGGATGGTAAGCAGATTGCCTGGGACTACACCAGTGCCGCCACATTGGCAGACACCTACTTGCCATACTCCATAGCTGAAGGGGGTGGAGCTGCCAGCTACAGGGAGACCCAGAAGACCCGCAAATATGAAGGCCTTCCCCCATGCTATAACTTCATCCCACTTATCTGGGGCAAGTGTGCTGTAAAGTTCCTCAAAGAGGTGGGTGAAAAACTCATCATAAAAACCAAGGATCACAGGGCGCCCAGCTTCCTCTTTCAGAGACTCAGTGTTGTGATCCAGAGGGAAAATGCCTACAGCATTCTGGGCACGCGGCCCACCGCCTGGGAGCTGGACGAAGTATTCGAGATGTAGCTCTGAGATGTTATCAGTGTTGTTTTACTCCCTATTGTATTTTTGTTAATGTATTTTGTCTTTAAATAAAGCCTATATAAAATGTAGAATGTACGGGGTGGTAGGAGAAGACAATATTCACACAGTTCCAGGGAGAACCTTGAGTTTTCCCTGATCTAAGTTTATTTTTTCTCTGAGGATGAGGGCCCTCAGCACAGTTCCAGAGGTGGTAACAAAAAATTGTAAAGGAGGATTTTAAAATAAAAATAAAGACTCTATAAAAATCACACTTAACTTCATACTGGCATCAAGTTACAGAGCGGAGATCTGGTAAACACTCAAGTCTGTGGCAGGAAAATATCTCTGCAAAGCACCGACTCTCACCATTACTTACTCTTCAGTATGTCTTTACATTTTTAGCCCTGTTTTATTTTCCTAAATACACATCCTCAATTGCTTTTCGTTCCTCCAGTGGCACGTCCAGCTTATGATTTATTTTCTCATAGCTCGTTCCTTTCAGCTTAGGTAACAGTGTTGATGAACTATGCACCCTCGAGTGTTTCATTTTCAGCTCTGTTACTACATCTCAGGTGATCTGTCACTGTCACATCTGTGTATGAGATGTGATCTGACAGTGAGGTGTCTCCTCTTACTCGTAGCTTTTATGTTCTCTGTTCCGGAACCCGTCTGCTGGCTAATAAATTTACTGTCAATTCTCTTGTCGTGTTGGACAATGTATGGGTATTTACTGTAGTGTATGGTGATGTGTTGCATGTTAATGTTTTGTATTTTATAGTGATGTATTAAAATATTTTGTGATGTATGATGAAGTGTTGGGTTACATGATGAATGGTAAGGTGATGTATTTACCGTGGTGAATGGTGATATATTGTGATATATGGGGGATATTTTGTATTGTATAGTAACGGATTGGGTAGTACGGCGATACAATGACCTGTCAAATAAGAACTTTTTTAAAGTGGAGAAAAACAAGCACACTACTGCTATTCTCAACAAGTAGAAATGAATGCAACATGCTAACTACTTGAAATTAGGCGATTCGCTATACACCTTAAGTCAGTATGTGCTTAAGTTGCCTTTAAATTTATTCAGGCAAAGGATGATAGTTTCTCTTATATATATATATATATATATATATATATATATATATATATATATATATATATATATATATATATATATATATATATATATATATATATATATATATATATATATCAACACACGGGCCGATTCCCACCAGGGCAGGGTGGCCCAAAAAAGAAAAACTTTCACCATCATTCACTCCATCACTGTCTTGCCAGAAGGGTGCTTTACACTACAGTTTTTAAACTGCAATATTAACATTTTTATTCTTCCTCCAACTTTTCGATTTGATTTTGCTCATATTTTTAAACGCCTCATCTAGTGGGCTTCAATTTTTCAAAACTTATGTATGGTAATGAGGACAAAATTCTTAAAACAATTGGCATGTCTGTGGGTCCTATGACCAGAGTTGTTGAACCGGTTCCCAGCATCCTGGAATGGATCAGGTAACTTCTAAAACCCGCTATTTAGAGTTTTGGAAGGCGGAGATAATTGATGGCAGAGAATGAAATTCAGACGTCTAGGTGCAGATGTGACCATTATGTGTCTAATATCTTTATTCCCGTTAAACAAGTTTCAGTTTTCCTCTTCTGAACGGCTTCGACAAATGGCTGATACATATTAGAGACAGGATATAAACCCAATAAGTTTTGTTTGCCTGCAGATTAATTTGTTTATATAGCAAAAAATTAAAAATAAACTTGAAATCGCCGGAACGTGTGTAATATCTGCAGAATGATTCATCTGATCGGCTTCAAATTTTCACCATTGATGTATTTGCTTGAATACAAAGTTCACGCTCCTTCTGAGTGGCATAAGTCTCAATCTGTTATTGTTAACTGAATTAATAATGACATTCATTTTCATTCAATAACTAAAAATACTTCTTATTAGCTTCAAAATATTATTGGCGATGCGTTCTAGAAGAAAGATAATGTAGGATTTTAGATAATTTTAAATAGAATTCAAATGAGAAAATAAAAATGGAAAAAATAAAAAATCGCGTTTTTATGGTTTTATGTAAAAGGAAGAAGACTTTCGTATTTTTGAAACATTCTCAGCAATATTTTCTGTTTTTACTTTGACGAAAATATGTTTCATTACTCGAGAACACTTTTTTCGACCGGTTTCAAACTGGCAATTCTGGTGTAATGTATCTTGAGCAGGAGTCATGAGAGTATCTGCGCGAGTGAGTAACGTTCACAGTGTAACACAGGACAGTCCCAAATTTGGTTTCAACGCCATACCTGGAGACCGGCTCCTCTGACTGCCTTCAGAATTTCAACTCTCGTGTATCCTACTTAGAAGAAGGTTGCTATATTTAATGGAGTGTTCGTGTGTCATTTTTCCTTTATTCATATCTAAATGGTATAATATTTTTTTTCATTATTGCATTATTCTGCAGTCTTCGTGGTGAGTGGCTCTTGATCCAAGGAACTGGATTTATCTTCCCCTTGTTTGGTTCGAATTTAAATGCCTTCCATTCTACAGGCGCTAATGACCCCTGATGCAAATATAACAATTGTTTTTTTTTATATATTTTTATTTAAAACATAGAACAAATACAATAATGTATTAGAGTATAAAATTAAAAACCATACTAGATATTACAAAACCTCTAGTACACAATCCCGGTACATTTAAAGAACACCATAGATCATGGCCATATTACAACCATATACATAACCCACAACCATATACATAACCCACAACCATATACATAACCCACAACCATATACATAACCTACAAACCCTCCTTTTACAATAATCATTATTGCCAGTGCAGACACAGCTGACACTTCTACCCCCCCCCGTATGTACAGTCCTCGTTCTAAATAACATACATTAATTATCCTAATTAATGGTCATACCCTGACCTCATCAAAACCTTAATGAGTATTTACCTAAGAGTTGGTAGTGCATGAACAAGACACAAAAACATAAATTTACAGACTAAAACAGATATGAAACATTATATTCCTATACACATACACTGTAATAAGTAGAAGAATATACACCACCAATATAATATCAAATATTAATGTTAACCATGAATTACAAACATTCAAAACATTGCATATCGTGAAGTTCACGCTCAAAATGCTACATTAGCGGTACAATACTAGGCTATATAAATAATTAAAGAACCCAAGACTAGAACATGAATAAGTATTATCCAAAAGGTTCATCATGATTTTAGTAACTTAACAACACCAAACTCCTTATAACACCTAACACGCCACATACAAACTTACCAAGACGTAACATACATTCCACAAGACTATACTTTCGCTGTGCCTTCTAGCACGTGCCTAACTAGTATTACTTACAAATATAGATACAAAAATTTTAATCTAGAGAACTAATCCTTATCCACACATGTTTACATAATAGGTAATTACTTTAAATCTGATGCAGGAACACGTAACAAAAATGACAAAATAACTCAGTTCTTCAAGGTACATAGTGAAAGGAATATCCTCTCAAGAAAAGTTTAAAATTCAATTGCAAGACCAGTACAAGCGAAACATAATACGCTACCAAAGGAAAATATACATATTATATAATTTATATATTTAAACTGCCATTTACACATTCCCCATCAAGGGAACTAAGCTAAACTAATCTTTCACAACCTCTCATCTAGTCCCATACGAGTACCTCCAATCACACCCAATCACCCATCATTGCGCACCCAAGGAGGTGAGCCCGTTGAATACCCCTGAAACCCCCACCCCCCTTTTACCAACCTACTCACCTCGGCAGTTAAAACCCCTTATAACGCCAATAAATTCCCTATTGTTAGGCCTCTATAACCCTCGGAAAAAACCTCATCCCACCTTTTCCCAAAAATGTCTCTATTGCGACACAAGGTTCGATAAAACGTCGCCGCCAAAGTCCTTCTCAGCACATCCCCACCCTCCTTTCCCCTCATACCCCACAAAACATATATGTAGTCCACGATTACATATGTTAAACCCCTTACCACACCCTCATCCACACCACTCATATCAAGACTCAACGCTCGCAATACCGACACACCTTGACCCCCCACCCTCACCACAACCTTATTCATCCATACCCTGATGCACTCCAAACACAAAAATAGACAACATGATACGCAGTCTCTTCCCCACTGCATCTGCCACACCCCCCACCCTCGATAGCCCTCCTATCTCGGAGCATCGCTCCCGATGGCAAAATCCCATGCAGGAAACGATACATAACCTCACTCGGCCTATGTCGTATCCTTAATTTACTAAATCTTCGCCATATTACATCCCATGCATACCGGCGCCACTACATGTCTCTCTAACAATTTACATAAAGTTCCCACCTTTACTTTTCCCGGTTCTCTGGCTAACACTAAAGCACGTAACACTGTTTCACATTCCTTCATTTCCGCCCCTCCATACCATTTCCTCAGGTGAGCATGTACCTTATCTAACTGCCACCCCTCCATGCACCTGCAATTATCACTTCCCTCTTAATAAAAACACATTTCACGCGCTTTCTCAAGTCCAACAAACCTAACCCTCCCCTACATACCGGCAATGTCACTACCTCCCTTCGCAACCAGTTGCACCCTGAGCCCCACAAAAATATGAACACCATTCTAAGAATACTCGTGATCGCTGTTCCTGTTAACGGCATCACTGCCGAAACAAACCAGACTTTACTATACAGTAATACATTGATGGCGATTGCACGTTGCCTAAGGGTTAAATGGTGAGGTCGCAGCATTCCCAAACGTCGCTGCACCTGTTCCACCATCCTATTCGAATTGCTAATCCTTGCAACACTCAGGTCAGCCTCATAAACGACACCACAGATTTTCAGACTCCTGGTTCTCCGCTGCACAACATCACATCCGCAATCTAATCTCCCTGCCCACTCTCCCAGCCCCATTATCATTGACTTTTCCAGATTTACCTTCATCCAAGTAGCTCTCCCAAAATTGTGTACAACGTCCTCCAAAAGTCCTAACCGTGTCTCCTCACTCACCAAAATAGTTGTATCATCAACATAGCCCACCAAACCAGGCCAAGGCTTCTGCTCACCATCCCCCCCCCCCCTGTCCTTAGACGATCCTCCACCATCCTATAAAAGGGATCCTGAACACATGCAAACAAAAGTTGTGATAATGGACATCCCTGCCGAAGACCCCGCTCCATGGTGACTCCCTCCCCCACACACCCATTGATTTGCACCCTTACCTTCGCGTTTGAGTACAACGTATCCACCCACCCCACTATTTCTTCGCCAAACCCTGTCGTAGGAGAATATCCCTCAAAGCCTTTCTTTCCACCCTGTCATAAGCCCCTTGCCAATCCAACGCCACCAACGCCCCTCTTCCCCTTTCCATGTCCTCCAGGAACCCCTTTATGATCCCGTGGCCCTCGCCCATTGACCTACCAGGCAACCCAAACTGAGACTCAAACACGACCCTCCCCACGACACATTTAAGCCGATTCCCAAGAATTTTCGCGAACAATTTATAATCAGCACAAAGCAACGAAATGGCTCGGTAATCCCGAAGGGTACTCTGCTGTTTACCCTTCGGGACCAACACCACCACTACCGTTGCCTGTGATTCTCCCATCTTACCTCCTTCCTTCATGGTATTCATTAACTCTACTAGGAAACCCCTAAGCAGACCCCAGTGCTGTACATAAAATTCGCTTGGTAAACCATCGATCCCGGGTGCCTTTCCCTTCCTCATGTCCATAAGGGCTCTCTATATTTCCCAGTGCCTCCCGATCACTCCTCCCCAGTTTGCATGGCACATACTCACATACCTGCCCAAGAACCTCTCCATCTACCCCACTACTTTTCCCATATTCCTCAAACCATCTATCTGCATATGCACTCATCCCCGTGGTTTCCCGTAATACCTGTCTCTCTCTAAACCCCCCCACCAAAGAAATGACTTGCAATCCCGGTATTGTAGTCGTTCGCTGTCGTACCTTCTGTCCTCGCAGCACACAAGCTGATGGCTTGTCGCCCCATAGTACTTCGTCCAACCCCGCCTGTACACGTACCGCTGCAAAACGTTCTTCTTGCAAATCCCTTATCCTGCCCTTCAACATGTGTATATCCTCCACTGGGTACACCCCGGCCACAGCCCCCCCCCTCGTAACAATCCCGTAATCTAAATTCTAATAATTTGACAAACCATACCGCAATTGATTAATGCGTTTACCCTCCCTCACATAAAATTGACGTATTCTTACCTTAGCCACACTATCCCACCATCCTACCACATCCTCCTCAGTCCTTCTGTCTGCACAGAGCTGTTCCCAAAATACTGCAAAACCTTCCACTCCCTCCCTATCCCTCAAAACCATCGTGTTCAGTTTCCAATAACTTCCCTGCCTACGAGCCAAAGCATCCCACCCCACCTCCACTAATACCGCCCTATGATCGGAAGACACCATCTCAATAGTTTTAAAAGACTCTACCAAAACCCTCTGAGATAAATATAACCTGTCCAAACGAGCCGCATATCCCATTCTTATAAACGTATGTTCCACCTCCCACAGACCTCCCCCGAAAGCATCACGTAACTGAAGGTCTCTAAGCAGGCCTCCCAAGGCTGAGGAAAAATATCCCGCTCCTCTGGGTTCCACGTCTGCCCTCTTAACTACACAATTCCAATCCCCCCGCCACAATCGCCACCGACGGTAACGTGCGTAGGTAGTACACGAGCTCCTCCCGCACAAAATCCATCTTCACTTTCACGTCACTTTCTGCTGGGGCATACACACACACAAACGCCACTCTCTCTCCCATCCACCATCCTTCCACACGTAATACTCTCCCCCCCCCTTCTTTCCTGTGCAATACAAACGGGCTCGCCTCCCTGATCAACACACCCACTCCTCCTTTTAAGCGTTCAGACGGCAACACATAAACCTGATACCCAGGCACCTCTAATTCACGACCAAGCTTAAAATTGTGCTCCTGCACAAAAGCTACGTCAATCTTGTACTTATTCAAAAACATCCTGAAGCACTCACGTTTAACACCATCACACAGACCATTAATATTTATTGTTACACACCTGAGGCCGGCTTAAGGTTTTCCTCCCCGCCTCATGTCATGACTCTTCCCTTTCAAACCATTTCCCTGGGCTTTGCCTTTGCCACATACTCCACCCTCCTTCCCAACCCTCCCCCCCCCCCCGTTCTGTTGTGGCCCTCTCGTCGAGTCACTCTGAGTACCATAACCACATGTCTTTTTTCCTGGCCTTTGCGCCGGCGTCAGAACATCGTCCGAATCTGACGCTGCTGCCCTTTTCCTTGTAGCTCCTTCAGTTTCCATATCTGAGTCCTGGGAGCCAGCACAATGGACTTCCACCTCTACCACCCTTAATCCGCCTCCATGTCCTTCCATGGCACTCACACTGTCCATCACAGGTGCCACCTGATCCTCCCCCCTCCCGCACACACCTTCTGCCCTGATCCCAGGTTCCTGCTCACTGTGACTCTCCACCTCCGTAGACTCTAACATAGCCTGTATCACCGTCTCCAACTCCTCCTCAATAGCTTTCACTTCTGCGCCCACCTGCACCTCTTCACTTGACAGCTGTACTGTTGATGGGCCAGGTGATTCATGGATCTCCACTTCTTCTGATTCCACAGGAGGAGCCATCACCTCTTCACTCCACAAGCGACCACGCCCTCCTCCTTGCCTCCGTTCTTCCTCAGGCATCGGTTTCTCATGGACAGGTGTTCCGCCCCTTGCCGGCCCAGGAGCCATATTCCGCTTGCCACAGTCTGCCGCCATATGGTCATATTCGCCACACAGTCGGCATGTACGCCTCTGCCCAGCATACGCTACCATTACCTGGGTTCTAAACTCCTCGAGATATACATACGAGGGTATAGGATGCATTAGCGTCATCTTGAGATTGAAAGAACCCTCCTTTTACCCATTTACCAGGTTGGGCCAGATGTACAGTTCCATAACGTTCGAAAACATTGCGTATATCCACTTCATCAGCCTCAAAAGGCACGTTTCGGAGCTTAACCCACGAATAATGTCGTGATACATCCGTCAACTTGACCCTCACTGCCGGTGTTACGTTAATGCTGACATCTTGATAACGATCCATCAACGCCTCGTATACTTGAGCAGTTAGCACCTTCACGAATATTCTATACACACCGTTCAATGCCACTCCATACAAATCCTCGTCTCTGATGCCGTATGTCTCTCTCACAATTTTGGGCAATAACACATCAACTGACGTAGGCGTTAAAGCCCCACTAATGAGCTCAATGCCCACAGTATTCACCCTTCTGCGCACACCTGGTGCCATGTTGTTGACTCAAGTTGTATAACAATTGTTAACGACATTAGTCTTTAATGGCTGATGCATCATTGCATGAATGTACAAATTTTCTTGGATTCTGTGGAATAATTGGAAAATGCATCGTCTGGTCAGCTTCTAACTTCTAGTACTGATGTGCTCTTCACAGCGGAAGTAATTTCGTGATGTTAGGTTGTGTAAGCTATACCCTGCCAGTTTTATTAATCAAATTGATTTCTGTGAAATAACTGGAGAATGTCTCTTCTGATCATAATTAAGTCACAGTGTTTGATTTTATTTAGTTAGCCCCGGGTAAATGAACATAATGTACTTTTATATGTTGTTAACATGTGTGTGCCCTCAAGACTATTGTTAAAAATTTATGAACACTAAGCTTACAGAAAACTTGCTTAAAAGTTAGAACATTTTACTTAGAAAAACATTTAGATTGATTTTGACCTATGTAGGTCCCACTTTTCTGTTTTTCTTTTTAAGAAACTGGAGCAATTGGAATACTGCTTTTCATGCAGTGTTGATTGCAAAACGAAAGGCCTAGAGCTATCAAACAACTCCCCTTTTAGTTATTTTTCGTCTATTATCGCTCGTTGGCGATTATTTAACATCTAGCATATGTTAATGCCCTGAAGGCAGGCCTGATACCAAGCCTAAATTGAAAAAAAAATAACAAGAACTGTTAAGAAACACGCAAATGACAACAAATTTATACTGAATGTAGGTACCACTGTGAGCTCAGAGGGTGTGGTTTAAAATTTTCGTTTCTCAGTTATGCGGGTGGATGGGAGGAAGGTGATTATCCGTGTGGGTGGATTGATGATGATCCCTCTAGGTGGATTGAAAGTGATGAGTCCTCTGGGTGGATTGAAGGTGATGAGTCCTCTGGGTGGATTGAAGGTGATGAGTCCTCTGTGTGGACTGAAGGTGATGAGTTCTCTGGGTGGATTGAAGGTGATGAGTTCTCTGGGTGAATTGAAGGTGATGAGTCCTCTGGGTGGATTGAGAGAGGCTGCACCTCCGTGGTCGTCACGGTATTATGTATTTTTATAACATCATTAAGTTCACAGAGACTTTTCATCTAACATTTCCCAGCAAGTATTGGAGTTTTCATACGCAAGTCCAGAATGATTTCCTATACACGAAGTGACATTCCAGCAGGTGTCTAACACATTTTCACGCGGATTTCTCCCACATTAAAAATCGGAAAACAACCACAGGTACCTAATTTTAATGTTATTTTTCCTGTCGTTGTCATGTCCACACTGCTTCTTCTTCTGTCCTCTAATGTCGTCATTTTATGTTCCTATAGACTCGCCTAAGAGTTCATTTCTCTTAGTTGTGGTGTCTAGCCTTGTTGCATGCCACAGCAGTGTCTCCACTTAATCTGCAGAGATTATACGTTTGATGCGTGCCTCTAGCAATATGTATGGATCCTGCCTCCACTACATCGCTTCCTAAACTATGTGTGTGTGTGTGTGTGTGTGTGTGTGTGTGTGTGTGTGTGTGTGTGTGTGTGTGTGTGTGTGTGTGTGTGTGTGTGTGTGTGTGTGTATGTGTGTGTGTGTTTGCGTGTGTACTCACCTAATTGTGGTAACTGTGGTTGCAGGGGTCGAGACTCAGCTCCTGGCCCCGCCTCTTCACTGATCGCTACTGGGTCCTCTCTCTCTCTGCTTCCTGAGCTTTGTCATACCTCTTCTTAAAACTATGTATGGTTCCTGCCTCCACTACTTCACTTGCTAGGCTATTCCACTTGCTGACAACTCTATGACTGAAGAAATACTTCCTAACGTCCCTGTGACTCGTCTGAGTCTTCAGCTTCCAGTTGTGACCCGTTGTCCCTGTGTCCCCTCTCTGGAACATCCTATCTCTGTCCACCTTGTCTATTCCCCGCAGTATCTTGTATGTCGTTATCATGTCTCCCCTGACCCTTCTGTCCTCCAGAGTCGTCAGTCCGATTTCTCTTAACCTTTCCTCGTACGACATTCCCTTGAGCTCTGGGACTAGCCTTGTTGCAAACCTTTGTACTTTCTCTAACTTCCTGACGTGCTTGACCAGGTGTGGGTTCCAGACTGGTGCTGCATACTCCAGTATGGGCCTAACATACACAGTGTACAGTGTCTTGAACGATTCCTTATTAAGGTATCGGAATGCTATTCTCAGGTTTGCCAGGCGCCCGTATGCTGCAGCGGTTATTTGGTTGATGTGTGCCTCCGGTGATGTGCTCGGTGTTATGGTCACCCCAAGGTCTTTCTCCCTGAGTGAGGTCTGTAGTCTTTGTCCCCCTAGCCTATACTCTGTCTGCGGTCTTCTTTGCCCCTCCCCAATCTTCATGACTTTGCATTTGGCTGGATTGAATTCGAGAAGCCAGTTACTGGACCACATGTCTAGCCTGTCCAGGTCTCTTTGCAGTCCTGCCTCATCCTCGTCCGATTTAATTCTTCTCATCAACTTCACGTCATCTGCGAACAGGGACACTTCAGAGTCTATTCCTTCCATCATGTCGTTCACATATATCAAAAATAGCACTGGTCCTAGAACTGACCCCTGTGGGACCCCGCTCGTAACAGGCGCCCACTGTGATACCTCTACACGTACCATGACTCGTTGCTGCCTCCCTGTCAGGTATTCCCTTATCCATTGCAGTGCCCTCCCTTTTACATGCGCCTGATCCTCCAGCTCTGCACTAATCTCTTGTGAGGAACTGTGTCAAAGGCCTTCCTGCAGTCTAGGAAAACGCAATCTACCCACCCCTCTCTCTCGTGTCTTACTTCTGTTACCTTGTCATAAAACTCCAGGAGGTTTGTGATACAAGATTTGCCTTCCATGAACCCATGCTGGTTTTCATTTATAATCTTGTTCCTTTCCAGGTGTTCGACCACTCTCCTCCTGATAATCTTCTCCATGACTTTGCACACAATACATGTCAGAGACACAGGTCTGTAGTTTAGTGCCTCGTTTCTGTTTCCTTTCTTAAATATGGGGACTACATTAGCTGTCTTCCATTTCTCAGGTAGTTGCCCAGTTTCAAGGGATGTGTTGAAGATTGTGGTTAGAGGCACGCACAGCATCTCTGCTCCTTCTCTAAGGACCCATGGGGAGATGTTGTCCGGTCCCATCGCCTTTGAGATGTCAAGGTCACTTAAGAGCTTCTTCACCTCCTCCTCAGTTGTTCGTATGTCATCCAACACTTGTTGGTATATTCACTCTTGATGTTCCCTTCTGTGCTGTCATCCCACAGCCCTTCCTGTCTCTACTGTAAAAACTTCCTTAAATCTCCTGTTCAGCTCCTCACATACCTCCTGATCATTTCTTGTGAGTTCTCCACCTTCTGTTCTTAATCTGATCACCTGGTCTTTGACTGTTGTCTTCCTCCTGATGTGGCTATACAACAGTTTCGGGTCAGTCTTGATTCTCGATGCTATGTCATTTTCGTACTGTCGCTGGGCCTCCCTCCTACCTGTGCGTACTCATTCCTGTCTCTGCGACTGATCTCCCTATTTTCGTGTGTTCTCTGCCTTCTGTACTTTTTCCATTCTCTATTGCACTTTGTTTTTGCCTCCTTACACCGTCGGGTAAATCAGGGGCTCGTTCTGGTCTTCCTGTTGTTACTGTTGCCCTTGGGAATAAACCTTTCCACTGCCTCCTTGCATTTTGTTGTTACATATTCCATCATTTCATTTACTGGCTTTCCTGCCAGTTCTCTGTCCCACTGGACCTCCCGCAGGATGTTCTTCAACCCTATG
>NC_091313.1:16148247-16160747 GCF_038502225.1 Cherax quadricarinatus
TATGTAGTTGCAAGGGTCGAGCCTTAGCTCCTGGATCAGCTTCTTAACTTGCCGCTTGCCAGATTCGCTCACTCCTGGACTCGTGGGTCCTATCGTACCTAATCTTAAAAATCTGTATGAAACTGCCTACACCACTTCATCGAAGTTATTTCCCTTCCTGGCAACTCTGAAACTGAAGAACTAATTCCTGACATCTTTCTGCCTCCGGCTATGTGTTTTCTAGTAATAAAACAGCATGTGCTTTGTGTCTGTGTGCGTGTATTCACCTAATTGTGGTTGCAGGGGTCGAGTCATAGCTCATGGCCCCTCCTCTTCGCGGACCGCTACTAAGTCACTCTTCCCGCTCCAAGAACTTTATTACCTCACTTTCTAGACTATTCCACTTCCTGACGACTCTATGACTGAAGCAATACTTAATAAAATCTCTCTGATTCATCTGATTTTTCAATTTCCAATTGTGATCCCATGTTGCTATGTCCCATCCCTGGAACATCCTGTCCTGTCCACTTTGCCGATTCCTCTCAGTATTTTATATGTCGTTATCATGTCCTTCCCTGTCCCTTTTGTCATAAAGTGTCGTCAAGTCGAGTTCTCTTAACCTCACCTAGTAGAACATGCCCCTTAGCTCCGGGACTAGTCTCGTTGCAAATCTTTGCATTTTCTCTAGCTTCCTGACGTGCTTGGCCAGGTGATGGTTCCAAACTAGAGCTGCATACTCCAATATGGGCCTGACGTATACGGTGTACAGGGTCCGGAACGACTCCTTGCTGAGATGTCGGAATGCTGTTCTTAATTTCGCTAGTCGTCCATATGCTGCAGCAGTTATTTGGCTGATGTGCGCCTATGGAGATGTGATCGGTTTTATACGCACTCCAAGATCATTTTCCATGAGTGACGTTTGTAGCCTATTGCCTCTTAGACTGTACTCTGTCTGTGGTCTTCTTTACTCTTCCTTAATCTTCATGACCTTGCACTCGGTGGGGTTGAACTACGGGAGCCAGTTGCTGAACTAGGCATGCAGCTGTCCAGATCCCTCTGTAGTCTTGCCTAATCCTCCTGCGACTGAATTCTCCTCATTAACTTCACATTGTCTGCAAACAGGGACACTCCTGAGTTTATTTCTTCAGTCATCTCATTCATATATACCAGGAACAGCACCGGTCCTATGACTGACCCCTGTGGAACCCCACTCTTCACAGGCGTCCACCCTGACACCTCATCACATACCATAACTCGTTGCTGCCTTCCCGTCAGCTATTCTCTGATCCATTGCAGTGCCTTTCCTTTTATACCTGCCTAGTCCTGCACTAGTCACTTGTGTGGGACTGTGTCAAAAGTCTTCTTACAGTCCAAGAAAGAGTGTGAGAAAGTGAGAGGGAGAGAGAGAGAGAAAGAAATAGAGAAAGAGAGAGAGACAGAGAGAGAGAGAGAGAGAGAGAGAGAGAGAGAGAGAGAGAGAGAGAGAGAGAGAGAGAGAGAGAGAGAGAGAGAGAGAGAGAGAGAGAGAGAGAGAATGTGTGTGTGTGTGTGTGTGTCCATGTATAGTAAGGCAGGGAGAGATCAGACATTACAGCAGGGTTTTCAACACCAGAGGGTTGTGGGTGGCCTTACTTTTCAATACAAAACCAATGTTGTCAAGGTTCCACACTTGATTTTACTTCGTGGACAGCGAGAAGACAGCATCTATACAGCAAGACGGGCACCAAACAACAACTACACTCTGACTGTGCCCTTCAAGAACATCATTTCATTGTAGATCATTTATTCCTAGGATGAATCGAGTCTGGAACATGTTCGTATATCACAATGACATCGATGAGATGACGTCATTTGACTAAATGACATCGCTGTCCCACAGATGGCTCCAACTTCGTTCTAGTCCCTATTTGTGTCTCGTAACACTGAAAAGGCTTTCAAATGAGCTGATGCAGTCAACAGCTTGTATGTAAAGGAAACCAATACTAAAGCTAACCCTTTGAAACCTTGCGTAAACGAGAGAGCGACGGGGAGGGGGTTAAGTAGTCATGCAGCGGGAGTGTTCTAATGTGCTTGACTTAGAGTTTTGGTTTACGTTGCCGTGCTTCTGGAAGCATGTAGCCATGCAAGGTTTCTGTCATTCACTATTGTGTGTGTGTGTGTACTCACCTAGTTGTACTCACCTAGTTGAGGTTGCGGGGGTCGAGTCCGAGCTCCTGGCCCCGCCTCTTCACTGATCGCTACTAGGTCACTCTCCCTGAGCCGTGAGCTTTATCGTACCTCTGCTTAAAGCTATGTATGGATCCTGCCTCCACTACATCGCTTCCCAAACTATTCCACTTACTGACTACTCTGTGGCTGAAGAAATACTTCCTAACATCCCTGTGATTCATCTGTGTCTTTAGCTTCCAACTGTGTCCCCTTGTTACTGTGTCCAATCTCTGGAACAACATCCTGTTTTTTGTCCACCTTGTCAATTCCTCTCAGTATTTTGTATGTCGTTATCATGTCCCCCTATCTCTCCTGTCCTCCAGTGTCGTCAGGTTGATTTCCCTTAACCTCTCCTCGTAGGACATACCTCTTAGCTCTGGGACTAGTCTTGTTGCAAACCTTTGCACTTTCTCTAGTTTCTTTACGTGCTTGGCTAGGTGTGGGTTCCAAACTGGTGCCGCATACTCCAATATGGGCCTAACGTATACGGTGTACAGGGTCCTGAACGATTCCTTATTAAGATGTCGGAATGCTGTTCTGAGGTTTGCTAGGCGCCCATATGCTGCAGCAGTTATTTGGTTGATGTGCGCTTCAGGAGATGTGCCTGGTGTTATACTCACCCCAAGATCTTTTTCCTTGAGTGAGGTTTGTAGTCTCTGACCCCCTAGACTGTACTCCGTTTGCGGCCTTCTTTGCCCTTCCCCAATCTTCATGACTTTGCACTTGGTGGGATTGAACTCCAGGAGCCAATTGCTGGACCAGTTCTGCAGCCTGTCCAGATCCCTTTGTAGTTCTGCCTGGTCTTCGATCAGTGTATTCTTCTCATCAACTTCACGTCATCTGCAAACAGGGACACCTCAGAGTCTATTCCTTCCGTCATGTCGTTCACAAATACCAGAAACAGCACTGGTCCTAGGACTGACCCCTGCGGGACCCTCCCGCTGGTCACAGGTGCCCACTCTGACACCTCGCCACGTACCATGACTCGCTGCTGTCTTCCTGACAAGTATTCCCTGATCCATTGTAGTGCCTTCCCTGTTATCCCTGCTTGGTCCTCCAGTTTTTGCACCAATCTCTTGTGTGGAACTGTGTCAAACGCCTTCTTGCAGTCCAAGAAAATGCAATCCACCCACCCCTCTCTCTCTTGTCTTACTGCTGTCACCATGTCATAGAACTCCAGTAGGTTTGTGACACAGGATTTCCCGTCCCTGAAACCATGCTGGCTGCTGTTGATGAGATCATTCCTTTCTAGGTGTTCCACCACTCTTCTCCTGATAATCTTCTCCATGATTTTGCATACTATACATGTCAGTGACACTGGTCTGTAGTTTAATGCTTCATGTCTGTCTCCTTTTTAAAGATTGGGACTACATTTGCTGTCTTCCATGCCTCAGGCAATCTCCCTGTTTCGATAGATGTATTGAATATTGTTGTTAGGGGTACACATAGCGCCTCTGCTCCCTCTCTCAATACCCATGGGGAGATGTTATCTGGCCCCATTGCCTTTGAGGTATCTAGCTCACTCAGAAGCCTCTTCACTTCTTCCTCGGTTGTGTGCACTGTGTCCAGCACTTGGTGGTGTGCCCCACCTCTCCGTCTTTCTGGAGTCCCTTCTGTCTCCTCTGTGAACACTTCTTTGAATCTCTTGTTGAGTTCTTCACATACTTCCCGGTCATTTCCTGTTGTCTCTCCTCCTTCCTTCCTTAGCCTGATTACCTGGTCCTTGACTGTTGTTTTCCTCCTGATGTGGCTGTACAACAGTTTCTGGGTCAGATTTGGCTTTCGCTGCTATGTCATTTTCATATTGTCTTTGGGCCTCCCTTCTTATCTGTGCATATTCATTTCTGGCTCTACGACTGTTCTCCTTATTCTCCTGGGTCCTTTGCCTTCTATATTTCTTCCATTCCCTAGCACACTTGGTTTTTGCCTCCCTGCACCTTTGGGTAAACCATGGGCTCATCCTGGCTTTTTTCATTACTCCTGTTACCCTTGGGTACAAACCTCTCCTCAGCCTCCTTGCATTTTATTGCTACATATTCCATCATCTCATTAACTGGTTTCCCTGCCAGTTCTCTGTCCCACTGAACCCCGTTCAGGTAGTTCCTCATTCCTGTGTAGTCCCCTTTCTTGTAGTTTGGCTTCATTCGTCCTGGCCTTCCTGCTTCTCCCTCCACTTGTAGCTCTACTGTGTATTCGAAGCTTACAACCACATGGTCACTCCCGGCCCTAAGGGGTCTTTCATATGTGATGTCCTCGATATCTGCACTACTGAAGGTGAATACTAAGTCCAGCCTTGCTGGTTCATCCTCTCCTCTCTCTTGTAGTGTCCCTTACGTGTTGGTACATGAAGTTCTCCAGTACCACCTCCATCATCTTAGCCCTCCAAGTATCTTGGCCCCCATGTGGGTCCAAGTTCTCCCAATCTATCTCCTTGTGGTTAAAGTCACCCATGATCAGGAGCTTTGCCCTGCATGCATGAGCTCTTCTGGCCACTCTAGCTGAGTGTGTCAACCATCGCTCTATTGCTCTCGTCGTACTCTTGCCTTGGCCTCCTGCTGTTCTGTGGTGGGTTATACATCACTGCTATTACCACCTTGGGACCTCCAGAGTGAAGTGTTCCCACTATGTAATCACTTTCTTCTCCGCTATCTTCTCTCTCCAGCTCATCAAAATTCCAGCGATTTTTGATCAGCAACGCCACTCCTCCACCCCCTGTTCCCTCTGTCTTTCCTCAGGATTTGGTATCCCGTTGGAAAGATGGCATCTGTTATCATACCTGTAAGCTTGGTTTCTGTGAGAGCTATGATGTCCGGTGATGCTTCTTTGACTCTTTCTTGCCACTCCTCCCACTTATTTGTTATTCCATCAGCGTTTGTGTACCATACCTTCAGTTTCCTTTCCAACACTGTGGTTTGGGGGGCCTGTGAGGGTGGGAGACCTGGTGGCATACTGTGGGGTTCTATAGCTTGGTGTTGGGTGGAGGCTGTGGGTATGGATTGTAGGGTGTGTTGGGATGGTGTGATAGGTTGTATGGTTCTGAGAGTAGTTGTGTGTGTGCTTGCCCTTGCTGTTCTGTCCTGCTCTGACAGACCTCTGCTGGTTCCCTCCTTGTCTCTTTTCCTAGCTCCTTTCGCTTTTTTGTCCTCTCCCTCAGCTGCTGTCGTTCTGATTTTGTTCTGTCTCTGTCTAGGAACACCCTCTTGTACTCTTCCAAGTATTTCAATCGTGGTTTCTCTTGGAGGATCCTGTTCCGCACTGTTTCCGTCCTGAGAATCAGCTTGATTGGTCGGTTTCTCACCTTCGAGTACCCCCCTATTCTCTGAAAATTTACAATCTCGTCCCTCTCTTCACCTATTTCTGTTATGATTTTCTCAATCTCCTTCCTTTCTTCCTGCTTCCTTTCAGTGTGTGTCCTTTCCTCTCTCTCCTGAAGCCCATGGATAAACACTGATTTTGCCCTTTCTTCCTCGCATTGCCTCACCCTCTGTGGCTCTGGATCCTGCCTGTGTGTGGTCAGTTTGTGTGTGTGTGTGTGTGTGTGTGTATGTGTGTGTGTGTGTGTGTGTGTGTGTGTGTGTGTGTGTGTGTGTGTGTGTGTGTGTGTGTGTGTGTGCGTGTGTGTGTCAAGTCTGCAAGCACTCACATATATTTATACGTATGTATTGTTTTCAGATGCATCATACATCATCAAGAGAATCTCATTTGCGTTCCTCTAATATTCCTTTATGGCTGTGTGTTGAAATCTTAATAAATATTGATAAAGAAACATCCATAGCACCTCTCTCTATCTCTCTCTCTCTCTCTCTCTCTCTCCCTCTCTTCATTTCTCTCTTTCTCCGTCCTTTTCTGTCGTGCTGTTGCTGTTCCTCACCCCCTCCATCCCTCTCCTCCTCTTACTCAGAGTTGGTAGAAATATATTTGTGCAGCCGTGAGTGATACTGTGGTCTTTTTAAACTCACTTGTTGACCAAGTGTAAACTCTCAGTGGGATAAGTGGAGATCGTAAAGGGAGCCGTAAAGAGGTCAAACCGATGATTTAACGAGCGATATCTTACACTGCCAGTCACTGATTTTGCTTCAGGCTCTCTCTCTCTCTCTCTCCCTCTCTCTCTCTCTCTCTCTCTCTCTCTCTCTCTCTCTCTCTCTCTCTCTCTCTCTCTCTCTCTCTCTCTCTCTCTCTCTCACTCTCTCTCTCCCTCTTGCCCTTTCTCAAGAGAAACTCAAGAAGGTAACTATGCACAGGAGAGAAAGAAAATGCGAACACACATCTATACGTGCACTTGCGTGGGCATGTTCATATATACATACACAAACATGCGCGCATATATATATATATATATATATATATATATATATATATATATATATATATATATATATATATATATATATATATATATATATATATATATATATATATATTCGGCACGACATATATATATATATATATATATATATATATATATATATATATATATATATATATATATATATATATATATATATATATATATATATATATATATATACATATATGTCGTGCCGAATAGGTAAAGCTTGCGATTTTACCTTAAATAGCAACGCTCTTCCTGCCGAATTTGGTAAGCGAAAATTTGAGTATGCAATAATTTCACAAAAATCATTCTGAACCTAAAGAAAAAAAATATATTTAATTGTGTTTGTTTATTATTAAATTATTGTAAACTTATCTAAAATATATTTACTTGGATTAGGCTAAATTAAATTGCGGTTGTTATAGTAAGGTTAGGTTAGTTTTCTAAGATTCTTGAAACGTATAAGAGAAAATTTTAAAAAGGACTTAATTTTACACTAGTTCTTAGTAACTGACCAATTTTACCTATTCGGCACGATATATATATATATATATATATATATATATATATATATATATATATATATATATATATATATATATATATATATATATATATATATATATATATATATATATATTCTTGCTCTGTCTTCATCAATTTGCTTGTATCGTGACCTGCTCACTGTCATTACAATATTTAAGGCCAGTTCTCTCATTCAGTAATCCCTATCCATAATTAGTTCCTTGTGAAATTAGATGCTGGATCCTCAGGGAAGTACCCTGAAGAATGATCTGCATCCCTCCAAGGGAAGAACTCTGTACTTCTATGGAAACTGTTCAGAGTGCGCTGTGGCAAGATGGACTGGCACTGGAGGCATACTAGGCTCCACGAATACTGAACCATAAGCTGGAACCCAACACACCGGGTAACACAAGATCTATAGGATCGTATTTATTTATAATACAAATATTTAATTTTTGAACTGTAGTATCGGCACGCGTTTTGCAAGACAATGATGGAGTGAGTAATGATGAAAGTGTTTCTTCTTTTTTTCGGGTCACCCTGCCTCGGTGGGAATTGGCCGATGTGTTAAAAAATATATTCGTCTACCTCAGCTCCCGGTCTTCCTTGGAGGCCTGGTCATGAAGCGGACAACGGGGGCATTGACCCCTGAAACACCCTCCAGGTAAAGCAACTACAAATCTTTTGCAAAACCAAATATACTACGCTCTACCGTTGTTGTTTTATATTATTATCAAAGCACTAGATCGTTTGGATATTCTGGGCTTTAAACGTATTTCATTTTTAACATCGTCAATTTTATACTTCCATTATCAATTTATATGAATCACAACCACAAAGCAAAACTTTTAGAAATCTATTTTTTTTATAATCCTCAATCCACATCCATAATTTGTTGTATCACTAGAATATCTATCATCGAATTATGAGGAAACAGCAAATATTTCCATCATTTATGCTGAAAGAAACGCAGGGCTCCTAGGTTAGCACAGTGTAGGGAGTGGCACCCTGCCAGAGAAGAGGCGCTTACCCCTAGGCACACACCACTCAAACCGCAACACCGAGTTAATTAAAATGATACAGGGTCGCAAGAACCTCACACAGGTAAGACCTCATATGAGCAATCATATACAATCGGAGGCTCGCACACACACACACACACACACACACACACACACACACACACACACACACACACACACACACACACACACACACACACACACACACACACACACACACACAAGCACGCGAGCGTACACAGACACACGAACATGCCTGCCTTGTCCAGCCAGCATTACAAGCACAGCCTGCCCATTATAAGAGCAACTGCACTCTCCGTTGGCCAAGTCAAAAGGAACAATTTCCTGGCCATTAAAAGCAACATAAAAGCCTTTTGATGATTGTGCGCGAGGTCTTTGTCTGTGCCCGACGACTAGCACGTTTTACTGTCTCCATAACATTACACTGATTAAGTAACGTTTTAAACGTATAGGTTAGCTTCGAGAAACGAAGCCTTTCAGCTTCCAGCCAACCAGCATACCTGGTGTTAAGCCTCTTGAGCAAGATTTTTTCCTCAATTTTATTTATTATTGGAAAATGTCTCATGGAATAGGCTGGAGATGATGTCAACCTCGAGTCTTCTCTTTTCTCAGCGATTTAACAGTTGGTAAACCCTAGTTGGTACAATGGTTACAGTCACCTGGTCCCATCTCACGCATCACCACCATGTATTTAATGGGGTTCATATAAGCTACATATAGGATCATTCATGCATAATACACAACACCTTGGGATGATGCCATACATAATATTGTATGTGCAGACCAGTTAGTGGAAAGTCTCTCGGTCAAATGAGTGAAAAAGCTCCACTAAGTGGTCCATCATACGACATGCGTAAAGGTTAATTAACCCATTACTTCTGGCGGACAAAATACCGTTATTCCTACCATTACTGTAGCTGACCCCAACTCAGTAATGTTGACGTGTTGTTGGCATGCAGGTGTAACCCTCTCAATGAATGAGTCATATATGGGAAAAGACCGGCTTAAGTGACCGCGTTCTCCTTCAACGCCGTAACGAATTAGAAACGTAGTTGATACCGGGCGGCAATGTACATGACTTAAATAATCGACTTCCCTCAGCTTCCCTCGTGGCTAAAGCAAAACATTAACAGATAAACTGTGGCTATACTAAGCGACACAAGGTTTAATCCAATTACAGGTACACCTGACCAAGTCCTACAAATAACAGCAATTTAGATAATGTACCTGGTGATTCTGTTGCTCTTTTTCTCTCCCCTCAAAAATAAATATAAAATGCAATAAATCTAACGTTATTAGGGAAGCAAATACAAGCAACACTGATGCTGGTTTGTACGTCGGCATGTATGCTTTTAGTAGCTGGCTCTGTGTAAGACCATATTCAAACGTTCATGGGGAAGCACTAGGTGCTAACGTGGTTTGATCCAGAGAATGGGAGGATATTTCTAATTCCTTGAATTTAGCGTCCTTCCCAATTATCAAGGAATCCATCCCTTGAAGGAAGCTGTGTGCAGGTGTCTTGTTTCGTCTTCCTGTGAGCTGATACGGGTCAAAATCATTGAAAGAGATAAACAAAGCAATATTAAAAGGAAATAACAAAACGCAGGGAATCAAAACATACACAAAAACAGCTGCATACATGTTTTGTTTGTAATATAAACCCTCAGCATAGGAACATCCCTACAGAAAGAGAGAGAGAAAAAAAAACCGGAAAACACACACACGATAGCGCCTCTGCACACGCACTCATTAGAGCAATGTCACATTTGTAAGGGAATTAAGGACACACTGTTAAACTGGCATGCACGCGCGCACCCTCACGCGCGCACGCACACTTCTGAGCCAACAGCTTGATCTTGTCTTGTTTTATTTATTTCAGTATTAAAAGAAAATGTTAAATATTGAAAATGAACTCAGAGAGAGGAGCCTCAGGGAAGGATGAGCATCGAGTGGCTTGGGTCGACGTGGGTCTTGGGTCGACGTGGATCTTGGGTCGACGTGGATCTTGGGTCGATGTGAATCTTGGGTCGACATGGATCTTGGATCGACGTGAATCTTGGGTCGACGTGGATCTTGGGTCGACGTGGATCTTGGGTCGACGTGGATCTTGGGTCGACGTGGATCTTGGGTCGATGTGAATCTTGGGTCGACATGGATCTTGGATCGACGTGAATCTTGGGTCGACGTGGATCTTGGGTCGACGTGGATCTTGGGTCGACGTGGATCTTGGGTCGACGTGGATCTTGGGTCGACGTGGATCTTGGGTCGACATAGATCTTGGATCGACGTGGATCTTCGGTTGACGTGGATCTTGGGTCGACGTGGATCTTGAATCGACGGATTCGGCGATCGGCTGAACAGGATCGCCAGGAGCCGGGTCACCCAAAATAAAAATTAACAATAGTAGAAAAACAACGAGAGTTGCAGCGTCTGATCCCAATTTTTATGTGGCTAAAATTATGGTAATTTTTGTCGGGGTCAGCTGAAATCGTCGCCCAAGAGCACTATAAATGGACAAGAAAAGTAAAAATTTTATCTTTCAGTAAAATTTCCTATATTATTAATTGCCAAATAATATAAAGGATCAGGAAAACTGAAAAAAAAAAAATTAATAATTTCTTTCATTCCAGGATTTTCTATAAAAAAAAAGAAACTGCAGAGCATTTTATGGTTTTTAAGACATTTTTTCTATATACATTTTTTTAATGAACAGTTGGCACCACAATATTTCAAAATTAAATGCGGCATTTACCTGATAAATTTTGGCAGTGCTTTTATATATGGAACAAATCAGACCCTTTTAAAAAACAAAAAAGGCACAATACCTTGCCTTGTAAATCGTTCAAGTCGGACCGAAACGTCGTCGTAAGCTCTTCCCTCCTATGTGCGGGTTATTTGTATATAGACCCCTTTTGATTTGACTGTCTATAATATTCAGATCTTTCTAAATATTCCTGGAAATAAAGAACTAAATCAGCTTCCCTGTGTATACAAACATATCTTGCTTCACCGGAAGCAGAATTTAGCTTACAGGTTTAATTAAATAAAACTTAGCCCTGAAAAACATGAAGCAGATGCATATTAATAAAAGGATGTCATCTCAAAAGCACAAGCACTTTCTCTGAAGACGACTTTCAACATGTATAATATCTTATGTTCAGCTGGCTCTAGTAGCAGCATCCGTAATGCTGACAAAAATCTGACTTAAGAAAACATTCCCTTGGTTAAGGGACTACTTGCACTATGATTTGTTATACGTGTCCGTAATACGTCATCAAGATTACAGATTAACAAACTTAATTAATATTTACAAAATACGGTAAAAAAAAATGTATGACTTCGTAATCCTGTTTACGTGCAATGCTGAAACGAGAGAGATTTTCTGTTTTGTTTCGACTTTCGGTGACCTCGAGGGAAATGTCTCGACATGGTTGAGGGGGAAAGAGAGAGCGAGAGCGAGAGAGAGAGAGAGAGAGAGAGAGAGAGAGAGAGAGAGAGAGAGAGAGAGAGAGAGAGAGAGAGAGAGAGAGAGAGGGAGAGAGAGAGAGTGAGAAATGAGCTGATGTAGGTAACAGCTTTTAGCTTGTCAATAAAGTTAGGAATCCTTAACCTGTAAATAGCTTGTCAATAAAGCTAGGGATCCTTAACCTAACCTTGTCAAGCCCTGTGTAAAAAAGAAAAAAAAAGAAAAAAAAAGATCTATTTCATGGCTCCATGAATAAAATATCTTGATATGGTCTCATGGGAAAGAACGTCTAGACATGATTCTTGGAGAGAGAGAACGACTTGACATGATTCCACGGGAGAGAACCTCCTGACATAATTTCAGGGGAGAGAGAACGCTGGCATGATTCCATGGAAAGAGAGACTCACTGACATGATTCCATGGAGAGAGAGAGAGAGAGAGAGAGAGAGAGAGAGAGAGGGAGAGAATGCCTTGACATGATTCCATGGGGGGGGGAAAAGAACGTCTTGCCAATCTTCCTGAAGGAGGGAACGACTCAGCATGGTCAAGGTCTCAGAGAAGAAGCAGAATCTCTTGGTATAGAGGAGAACGACTTGACAGGGAGGGAGGGGCAAAGAACGTCTTTACAGGGACAAAGAACGTCTTTACAGGGACAAAGAACGTCTTTACAGGGACAAAGTACGTCTTTACAGGGACAAAGAACGTCTTTACAGGGACAAAGAACGTCTTTACAGGGACAAAGAACGTCTTTACAGGGACAAAGGTCTTTACAGCGACGGAGAACTTCTTCACAAGGAGAAAATAAAAGAACTTCTTCACAAGGGTAGAGAGAAGGTCTTCTTATGGTTCCAGGGAAAAACTCTCTTGTTTTCAGCATGTTTACGTGGGAGTTAAATTCTGGTCTTGACACCGAGCACAGTTTGTGGGTCCGGGTGCCGTCCTCCTG
>NC_091313.1:16165747-16180747 GCF_038502225.1 Cherax quadricarinatus
ACTCCATACACGGAGGATGACTCTTATCTAGGCTCTGTTATACATTCGTACGATACCCCTTAACTGTACGTTACCCTATATCTAGACCGTACCTCGTGTGGGGAAAATGATTTCTCATCCGGACGTTCCATCGTATGATTAAAATGTTTTATTACATTCTTTTTAATTATTGTGTGGCAGTTTATAGTACACGGGATTCTAGTTTCCATTTTCAAAGAGTCTTCATCAGAGATTACCACGCCTAAGTCCCCTTTATAACATACCTAAGTTGCTAGTGGCGTCCATTTATAATATTATATATCATGTTAATCGGTTCTTGTACACTGTGTTACGTTTGTGTATTGTATATTATACCGAATAAAGTATAGTGCGTTCCTGTACATACTGCGTTCGAATCTATTGCATTGGGTCGTGCGTATATATCATTCGCATCAATTAGACTGTTCTTGTGAATGATACATTATGCTAGCGTAAAACTGTGATCGCGTACATTTTTTTTTCGTGTACGTTCCTAATTCTATTCATCCTTTCACGAGATGTACCATTTGTTTTTTGACATTTCAATTATAAATGTTAAATGTTCACATTTTTCTGAGATGACTAATAGTACGAGCACATTCTTGCAAGGATCTAATTTACGGTAGATGCTAATGAAATTGGAAAATTAATTGCTTGCGCTGCAAGCAGGGGAAAGTAATTACAGGTTGTTACAAGTAAAAATATATTTCTTGCCCACAAATTGCCTGTTTATTTTAACTTTTAATTGAAATTAATTCAACCAAATTTTCATGACTTGCACACTCACAGGCATATACGTAAACACAGAAAGCAAGAAACACACACACACACACACACACACACACACACACACACACACACACACACACACACACACACACACACACACAAGAAGAGCTCACTCGAGCAGAGCAAAGTTACTGGTAATGGGCGATTTCAACCACAGGGAGATCGACTGGGAAAACCTGGAGCCACATGGGGGTCCCGAAACATGGAGAGCCAAGATGATGGATGTGGTACTTGAAAACCTCATGCATCAACATGTCAGGGACACAACCAGAGAGAGAGGGGAGGATGAGCCAGCAAGACTGGATCTTGTGTTCACCCTGAGCAGTTCAGACATTGAGGACATCACTTACGAGAGGCCCCTTGGAGCTATCGATCACGTGGTTCTGAGTTTTGATTATATAGTAGAGTTACAAGTGGAGAAGGTAACAGGAACTGAAGGGGACAGGCCAAACTATAAAAGGGGGGGGGACTACACAGGTATGAGAAACTTCCTGCAGGAGGTTCAGTGGGACAGAGAAATGGTAGGAAAATCAGTAAACGAGATGATGGAATATGTGGCAACAAAGTGCAAGGAGGCAGAGGAAAGTTTTTGTTCCCAAGGGAAACAGAAATAATAGGAAGACCAAAACGAGTCCTTGGTTTACCCGAAGGTGTAGGGAGGCAAAAACTAAGTGCAACAGAGAATGGAAAAGGTACAGGAGGCATAGGACCCAGGAAAACAAGGAGATTAGTAGAAGAGCCAGAAACGAGTATGCACAGATAAGGAGGGAGGCCCAGCGACAGTATGAAAACGACAGAGCATCGAAAGTCAAATCTGACCTGAAACTGCTGTAGAGCCACATTAGGAGGAAGACAACAGTCAAGGACCAGGTGATAAGGCTGAGGAAAGAAGGTGGAGAACTCACAAGAAACGATCAAGAGGTATGTGAGGAGCTCAACACGAGATTTAAGGAAGTATTTACAGTAGAGACAGGAAGGACTCTGGGGGGACAGACCAGATGGGGACACCAGCAAGGAATACACCAAAAAGTGTTGGACGACATACATACAGATGAGGAGGAGGTGAAGAAACTGCTAAGGGACATCGATACCTCAAAGGCAATGGGACCGGACAACATCTCCCCGTGGATCCTTAGAGAGGGAGCAGATATGTTGTGCGTGCCACTTACCACAATCTTCAACACGTCCCTGGAAACTTGGCAACTACCTGAGGTATGGAAGACGGCAAATGTAGTTCCCATTTTTAAAAAAGGAGACAGAAAAGAGGCACTAAACTATAGACCTGTGTCATTGACGTGTATAGTATGCAAAGTTATAGAGAAGATTATCAGGAGGAGAGTGGTGGAGCACCTGGAACGGAACAAGAGTATAAATGCCAACCAGCACGGATTCATGAAAGGCAAATCATGTGTCACAAACCTTCTGGAGTTTTATGATAAAATAACAGAAGTATGACACGAGAGAGAGGGGTGGGTTGATTGCATCTTCTTGGACTGCAAGAAGGCCTTTGACACAGTTCCTCACAAGAGATTATTGCAGAAGCTAGAGCATCAGGCGCATATAACAGGAAGGGCACTGCAATGGATCAAAGAATACCTGACAGGGAGGCAACGAGTCATGGTACGTAATGATGTATCACAGTGGGCACCTGTGACGAGCGGGGTCCCACAGGGGTCGGTCCTAGGACCAGTGCTATTTTTGGTATATGTGAACGACATGATGGAAGGGTTAGACTCAGAAGTGTCCCTGTTTGCAGATGATGTGAAGTTAATGAGGAGAATTAAATCAGATGAGGACCAGGCAGGACTTCAAAGAGACCTGGACAGACTGGACACCTGGTCCAGCAAATGGCTTCTCGAATTTAATCCTGCCAAATGCAAAGTCATGCAGATAGGGGAAGGGCACAGAAGACCACAGACAGAGTATAGGCTAGGTGGCCAAAGACTGCAAACCTCACTCAAGGAGAAAGATCTTGGGGTGAGTATAACACCGAGCATATCTCCAGAAGCACACATCAATCAGATAACTGCTGCAGCATATGGGCGCCTGGCAAACCTGAGAACAGCATTCCGATACCTTAGTAAGGAATCGTTCAAGACACTGTACACCGTGTATGTCAGGCCCATACTGGAGTATGCAGCACCTGTTTGGAACCCGCACTTGATAAAGCACGTCAAGAAACTAGAAAAAGTACAAAGGTTTGCGACAAGGTTAGTTCCAGAGCTAAGGGGAATGTCCTATGAAGAAAGATTAAGGGAAATCGTCCTGACGACACTGGAGGACAGGAGGGCCAGGGGAGACATGATAACAACATATAAAATTCTGCGTGGAATAGACAAGGTGGACAAAGACAGGATGTTCCAGGGAGGGGACACAGAAACAAGAGGCCACAATTGGAAGTTGAAGACACAAATGAGTCAGAGAGATATTAATAAGTATTTCTTCAGTCATAGAGTTGTCAGGCAGTGGAATAGCCTAGAAAATGACGTAGTGGAGGCAGGAACCATACACAGTTTTAAGACGAGGTTTGATAAAGCTCATGGAGCGGGGAGAGAGAGGGCCCAGTAGCAACCGGTGAAGAGGCGGGGCCAGGAGCTAAGACTCGACCCCTGCAACCACAAATAGGTGAGTACAAATAGGTGAGTACACACACACACACACACAAATATATATCAAGCCAAGTGTCTATCGAAAAATGCCTTTGACAACTAGTAACTAACACACACACAGGAGGGACAGGGGGGGGGGGTACATGATAACATCGTATAAAATACTGAGAGGAATCGACAAGGTGGGGAGAGATAGGATGTTCCAGAGATGGGACATAGCAACAAGTTATCACAATTGAAAGTTGAAGACTCAGATGAATCACAGGGAATTTAGAAAGTATTTCTTCAGTCACAGAGTTGTCAGGAAGTGGAATAGTCTGGAAAGTGAGGTGGTGGAGGTAGAATCCATACATAGTTTTAAGAGGAGGTAAGATACAGCTCATGGAGCAGGGCGTGACCTTGTAGCGACCTGTGAATAGGTGGGGCCAGGAGCTATGAATCGACCCCTGCAACCTCAATTAGATGAGTACAGAGGGGCCAAGTGTCTATCGGCAAATGTCTTTGACAACTGGTAACGACCGAAAATAAAATTCAGTTATTCCAGCGTCTCTCTCTCTCTCTCTCTCTCTCTCTCTCTCTCTCTCTCTCTCTCTCTCTCTCTCTCTCTCTCTCTCTCTCTCTCTCTCTCTCTCTCTCTCTCTGTCTCTCTCTCTCTCTCTCTCTCTCTCTCTCTCTCTCTCTCTCCCTCTCTCTCTCTCTCTCTCTCTCACTTTCTGCCGAATAACAAAATTACTGAAATTCAGACGTGTGAAAATGTATGATAAACACTTTTCCTAAATAATTCACCTAAAGAGAAACGTCTCCTTATGAGTTACGAACTAACCAAGTCTTCCTGACCAGGAAAGTGAGGAACCACAGAGTTAAGGAGTGTGGAACCACGGAGTGGAGGAGTATGGAACCACGGAGTGGAGGAGTATGGAACCACGGAGTGGGGAATGAGGAACCACGGAGTGGGGGAATGAGGAACCAGGGAGTGGAGGAGTGTGGAACCACGGAGTGGAGGAGTATGGAACCACGGAGTGGAGGACTGTGGAACCACGGAGTGGAGGAGTATGGAACCACGGAGTGGAGGAGTGTGGAACCACGGAGTGGAGGAGTATGGAACCACGGAGTGGAGGAGTGTGGAACCACGGAGTAGATAAGTGTGGAACCACGGAGTGGGGGAGTGTGGAACCACGGAGTAGGGGAATGAGGAACCACGGAGTGGAGGAGTGTGGAACCACGGAGAAGAGGAGTGTGGAACCACGGAGTGGAGGAGTGTGGAACCACGGACTGGGGGAGTGTGGAACCACGGAGTGGGGGAATGAGGAACCATGGAGTGGAGGAGTGTGGAACCACGGAGTAGAGGAATGTGGAACCACGGAGTAGAGGAGTGTGGAACCACGGAGTGGGGGAGTGTGGAACCACGGAGTGGGGAATGAGGAACCACGGAGTGAGGAGTGTGGAACCATGGAGTAGAGGAGTGTGGAACCACGGAGTGGAGGAGTGTGGAACCACGGAGTGGGGGAGTGTGGAAGCACGGAGTGGGGGAATGAGGAACCACGGAGTGGGGGAATGAGGAACCACGGAGTGGAGGAGTGTGGAACCACAGAGTAGAGGAGTGTGGAACCACAGAGAGTGGGAGAGTGTTTAACCACGGAGTGGAGGAGTGTGGAACCACGGAGTGGGGGAGTGTGGAACCACGGAGTGGGGGAATGAGGAACCACGGAGTGGAGGAGTGTGGAACCACGGAGTGGGGGAATGAGGAACCACGGAGTGGGGAGTGTGAAACCACGGAGTGGAGGAGTGTGGAACCACGGAGTGCAGGAGTGTGGAACCACGGAGTGTGGAACCACGGAGAGGGGGAGTGAGGAACCACGGAGTGGAGGAGTGAGGAACCACGGAGTGGAGGAGTGTGGAACCACGGAGTGGGGGAGTGTGGAAGCACGGAGTGGGGGAATGAGGAACCACGGAGTGGGGAATGAGGAACCACGGAGTGGAGGAGTGTGGAACCACGGAGTAGAGGAGTGTGGAACCACGGAGTGGGGGAGTGTTTAACCACGGAGTGGGGGAATGAGGAACCATGGAGTATGGAGTGTGGAACCACGGAGTGGAGGAGTGTAGAATCATGGAGTGGAGGAGTGTGGAACCACGGAGTGGGGGAGTGTGGAACCACGGAGTGGGGGAATGAGGAACCACGGAGTGGAGGAGTGTGGAACCACAGAGTAGAGGAGTGTGGAACCACGGAGTAGAGGAGTGTGGAACCACGGAGTGGAGGAGTGTGGAATCACGGAGTGGGGGAGTGTGGAACCACGGAGTGGGGGAATAAGGAACAACGGAGTGGAGGAGTGTGGAACCACGGAGTGGGGGAATGAGGAACCACGGAGTGGGGAGTGTGGAACCACGGAGTGGAGGAGTATGGAACCAAGGAGTGGAGGAGTGTGGAACCATGGAGTGTGGAACCACGGAGTGGGGGAGTGAGGAACCACGGAGTGGGGAGTGTGGAACCACGGAGTGGAGGAGTGTGGATCCACGGAGTGGAGGAGTGTGGAACCACGGAGTGTGGAACCACGGAGTGGGGGAGTGAGGAACCACGGAGTGGAGGAGTGTGGAACCACGGAGTGGAGGAGTGTGGAACCACGGAGTAGAGGAGTGTGGAACCACGGAGTGGGGGAGTGTTTAACCACGGAGTGGGGGAATGAGGAACCATGGAGTGTGGAACCACGGAGTGGAGGAGTGTAGAACCACGGAGTAGAGGAGTGTGGAACCACGGAGTGGGGGAGTGTTTAACCACGGAGTGGGGGAATGAGGAACCACGGAGTGGAGGAGTGTGGAACCACGGAGTAGAGGAGTGTGGAACCACGGACTGGGGGAGTGTTTAACCACGGAGTGGGGGAATGAGGAACCATGGAGTGTGGAACCACGGAGTGGAGGAGTGTAGAACCATGGAGTAGAGGAGTGTGGAACCACGGAGTGGAGGAGTGTGGAATCACGGAATGGGGGAGTGTGGAACCACGGAGTGGGGGAATAAGGAACCACGGAGTGGAGGAGTGTGGAACCACGGAGTGGGGGAATGAGGAACCACGGAGTGGGGAGTGTGGAACCACGGAGTGGAGGAGTGTGGAACCACGGAGTGGAGGAGTGTGGAACCACGGAGTGTGGAACCAGGGAGTGGGGGAGTGAGGAACCACGGAGTGGGGAGTGTGGAACCACGGAGTGGAGGAGTGTGGATCCACGGAGTGGAGGAGTGTGGAACCACGGAGTGGGGGAGTGAGGAACCACGGAGTGGAGGAGTGTGGAACCACGGAGTGGGGGAGTGTGGAAGCACGGAGTGGGGGAATGAGAAACCACGGAGTGGGGGAATGAGGAACCACGGAGTGGAGGAGTGTGGAACCACGGAGTAGAGGAGTGTGGAACCACGGAGTGGGGGAGTGTTTAACCACGGAGTGGGGGAATGAGGAACCATGGAGTGTGGAACCACGGAGTGGAGGAGTGTAGAACCATGGAGTGGAGGAGTGTGGAACCACGGAGTGGGGGAGTGTGGAACCACGGAGTGGGGGAATGAGGAACCACGGAGTGGAGGAGTGTGGAACCACAGAGTAGAGGAGTGTGGAACCACGGAGTGGAGGAGTGTGGAATCACGGAGTGGGGGAGTGTGGAACCACGGAGTGGGGGAATGAGGAACCACGGAGTGGAGGAGTGTGGAACCACGGAGTGGGGGAATGAGGAACCACGGAGTGGGGAGTGTGGAACCACGGAGTGGAGGAGTGTGGAACCACGGAGTGGAGGAGTGTGGAACCACGGAGTGGGGGAGTGAGGAACCACGGAGTGGAGGAGTGTGGAACCACGGAGTGGGGGAGTGTGGAACCACGGAGTGGGGGAATGAGGAACCACGGAGTGGGGGAATGAGAAACCACGGAGTGGAGGAGTGTGGAACCACGGAGTAGAGGAGTGTGGAACCACGGAGTAGAGGAGTGTGGAACCACGGAGTGGGGGAATGAGGAACCATGGAGTATGGAGTGTGGAACCACGGAGTGGAGGAGTGTAGAACCATGGAGTGGAGGAGTGTGGAACCACGGAGTGGGGGAATGAGGAACCACGGAGTGGAGGAGTGTGGAACCACAGAGTAGAGGACTGTGGAACCACGGAGTAGAGGAGTGTGGAACCACGGAGTGGAAGAGTGTGGAACCACGGAGTGGAGGAGTGTGGAACCACGGAGTGGGGGAGTGAGGAACCACGGAGTGGAGGAGTGTGGAACCACGGAGTGGAGGAGTGTGGAACCACAGAGTGGAGGAGTGTGGAACCATGGAGTAGGGGAGTGTGGAACCACGGAGTAGAGGAGTGTGGAACCATGGAGTGTGGAACCACGGAGTGGGGGAGTGAGGAACCACGGAGTGGAGGAGTGTGGAACCACGGAGTGGAGGAGTGTGGAACCACAGAGTGGAGGAGTGTGGAACCACGAAGTGGAGGAGTGTGGAACCACGGTGTGGAGGAGTGAGGAACCACGGAGTGGGGGAGTAAGGAACCACGGAGTGGGGGAGTCAGGAACCATGGAGTAGAGATGAGAGTGAGGAAGCAGGGAATGAAGGAGGGAGTGGTAAAAAGCTCCCTCCATCTCATCGCTTCTATCCATCACACTACTTCCTCAAACATACTCCAGACTGACATTTCCCGTCTGGAACCTAAAATTCCCTGTATCCTTAAAGCGTCTTGGACAAATCTTTTAACTCTCTACAAGAGCAACCATTCACTGGAGCTTACTAACACAACACTGATTCTTCGTGTGTTTAGGTAACCATTTTTTTTATTAACACATCGGCGATTCCCACCAAGGTAGGGTGGCCCGAAAAAGAAAAATTTTCATCATCATTCACTCCATCACTGTCTTGCCAGAGGGGTGCTTTACACTACAGTTATAAAACTGCAACATTAACACCCCTCTTTCAGAGAGCAGACACTGTACTTCCCATCTCCAGGACTCAAGTCCGGCCTGCCGGTTTCCATGAATCCCTTCATAAATATTACTTTGCTCACACTCCAACAGCACGTCAAGTATTAAAAACCATATTCTCATATTAAAAGGGAAGCGCTTGAACTACGAGGGTTACACAGCGCCTGGGGAAAGGAAGAGGCAAGGGGAAAGCATGTCTAATCCAAGGAGAAGGTGAGCACCTCCAGTTCCTGGCATGAAATATGAGAAATGACAACAAACGTTGATAGAACGGAAGGTAATCTATGGAACAAAAAGGCACAGTAACGTGACTGGTTCTATACACAAATAATAACCTGCACACAGGAGAGAGAGAGAGAGATGTTTATGACGACATTTCTTTCCGACTTGGACCATTTACAAAATAACACTAACACAAAAGAGAGGGAGCCAGTATACGTAGGCGATGATACACGACCTTACATGGACGTGTATCCTCATTATAGAAAAGTTTCTCAAACCAGTGACGAAACGTTTCCCTTATGAAGATACCCTTAGAGAGAGAGAGAGAGAAATATGCACATATAACCCTCACACAGACTGAAACTTATGACGACGTTTAGGTCAGACTTGGATCATTAACTAGTGTGACTGATTACCCTTCCATGTCGGACCGAAACGCAATCATAAGTTACACTCACCTATTTCCGGGATTATTTGTGAATAGCTCCAGTCACGGATTACTAATATGTACAGATAAATTACGGAGTAGCAGATCTCTGTTACTCCGTAATTTATCTGCAGATGAGAGACATGGAGGAGGCAAGTTTATATATGTAAGAATGTGACTTGGTGAAGTAAAGCTGCTTAGAAGTCAAGCATAACCAAGCTGGCTTCTTTCAGTGCATTCCCAGCTCCTATAACAGTAAATTTGGTGCTGAGATGTAAGTTTTTGCGACATGTGAGGTAATTACATGCAGGTTTCATTGTCCAAATGGTAAGTTAAAAGATTTTTTTGACAGGAGCATAGATTCATTGGTTTTCCTGTAGAAAGGACATGATGTTTTGTATAAGAGATTCGTAGCTTCCCTATATATGTTGTATTTGGTTCTTAGAATGTATTAAAATTGAGTTTTCTTATTCTAATTTCTAACAAACATCGCATACTCGAGTTGTCTACCATCCTCATTGTAAGTAAATGACCATTTCACCTTCGCCTGACTGAGACAACTCTGCGTGTCCATCTCTGCATCGAAGATTACTACGTAATACTTTTAATACAACCGGAGATATCACGGGAATAAGAATAATCGCTCCCCGCCGCATTATGTACCTAATTTTGTTTCTTAACCCGTCACGTGCCGAGAAAATTCTATTAAATAAGTAAAAAAAAAAAATCGTACAATTAAACCCTCCCACAAAAAATCTCATTAATTCGGTAATCGAGTTAATAGCTGCGTCGTAAACAAAGAGCCTTAATGAAGTCGTATCACGCCTTGCAGGCACTGGTAAGGAGGTATCCGCCTTGACGCTTCCCTTTCTACCGAGGGTGGTCCTCAGCGCCGCCTGTGCTGAATGTGTTATGTGTGTGTAAATTATCTTGTGTTTACGGTATTTTTAGTTTGTTGAGAGAGGAGGGAGAGGCGATCTTAAGCTCATGGTCTCGCCTGTTTAACATGTGATTAACTGTGTTGAATTACTTTTATTACCTTCATTTTTGTAACTTTAAATGAATTAAATTGAATTAAATTGAATTAAATGAATTAAATTCCCCTTATTTACTACTATTTACGGTATGTCGTCTGGCGTTCATCTTCCATCAGTGTTCTAGCTTCCTTTATCTTCTCCTACAAGGAGATTATCTTTGTATTTTTTTAATTGTGCCATAAAGGAATTTTTTTCCAGAATTTTTCAGCAATCCACTTTTAACCCTCCTGCCCCTCTTCCGCCCCACCGGAAAGGATTTGATTCATCTTATTAAATAATATTTTCATGCAAAAATATCGTTACTGCACATTAACAATTTACTATTTACTCCTGTATTTTGAAAATGTTGACATTCGCCTTCCACGTGACACAATGAAGACACAAAGAACCATAATTGAAACAAGGCTTCACACACTAGGTATTGTATCGCTGTTAATGGTAAAGTTCCCAGTTTGGGAAACCTTGTGTTGATAATTGGCTCTTTATCGCAAGTGCCTTCTGTAGTTGACTATCTAAATCTTTAATTCCAATTCAGAAAAATAAAATCTGCTCATCAATTTTGCGTGTTATACAAATAACCCGCACATAAAAGACAGAAGCTTACG
This sequence comes from Cherax quadricarinatus, assembly GCF_038502225.1. NCBI lineage: Eukaryota > Metazoa > Arthropoda > Malacostraca > Decapoda > Parastacidae > Cherax > Cherax quadricarinatus. The sequence goes on from NC_091313.1 coordinate 16,176,385, forward strand.
ACGACGTTTCGGTCCGACTTGGACCATTGACAAAGTCACACTAACAGAGGAGGAGCAGAACGGCTATATATAGGCAGGAAGAGGTGGAGGTAGTAGTAGTGGTAGAAGTAGTAGTAGTAGTAGTACAAGTGTGCATGTGTCATTTCATCCTGTCGGTATTATATACATTTCTTGTACTACTACTACTACTACTTCTACCACTACTACTACCTCCACCTCTTCCTGCCTATATATAGCCGTTCTGCTCCTCCTCTGTTAGTGTGACTTTGTCAATGGTCCAAGTCGGACCGAAACGTCGTCGTAAGCTTCTGTCTTTTATGTGCGGGTTATTTGTGTATCGTTCCAGTCACGGTATTGTGCCTTTTTGTTATTTATTTGCGTGTTATTATTTTCTCGGTTTCGGAGCACCCATCACTTAATTTGAGACACTCCGTATGGCTCGAAACCAAATTATTGATAAGTTTGTTTTCATCCTAATATTTTATAAACTTTTACATATTTTTTTTTTTCAAAATTTTGAAAACAGTCTTTAACGAAACTGGTTTGTTAACATACAATGCTGTCCCATTCCACTTTAAGACGGGTGCAATAGTTGAAATTATACTCATTATCCAGTTATGTAACTCTTGTGTGTGTGTGTGTGTGTGTGTGTGTGTGTGTGTGTGTGTGTGTGTGTGTGTGTGTGTGTGTGTGTGTGTGTGTGTGTGTAGAGGGAATATGAATAAAGATGGAATCTAGCTACTGCTGCTGTACCAGCCTCCGTGGGCGGGTGGTGACTCTCCAATCTCCCGTCTGGGATGTAGGAGGAGTTACCCGGAAGAATAATCGAACGTTCAAGAGTAACTTGCACAGTTACAATTGACAGCTGTTGCTACTTCTGCAGCTGCTCTTTCTGTGCTTTATCGACTCATTCTTACATTGCTTTTTCTTCTTCCCTTTCTTCATCTACATCCGATTGGATGGAAAATAGTTTACTACAGTCGTTTTCTGTATAGAAGTGTTCGTTTTTGATCGTGTTTGGTAGTTGTGTGTGTGTGTGGGGGGGGGGGATGGGAGTGTGCGAGAGATGATGTATGTTTGTGCGTGTATCTCCAGACGATGAGGGAAGTCTGTGTTTATTAATTTTCGAAAACCGGTTGATAGATTGCGATATAATAACATAAAACAAAAACCCTGATTGTTACCCGAGAAAAAACTTAGTAGTTGCGAAAGTAATTAAAAATTCCCAGCAAATTTTGAAGAAAAAATATAAATAAAGGTAAATATTTATCTGTTTTAAGCCCGTGTTTTACAGTTGATGCCATTGTTGTTACTTATTTGCTTGCTCATACATGCAGACGATGTGTTTTTGCAGTTATTAAAAGGGCAACTCTGACTGTTTTGTGTTGGGGACGTATCAACCTTCTTTTGTGTGTTTTCATTGCTGTTAGGATGATTCTGGCGATATCTCTTTACATCTCCTTCTCTTGTTGTTGCTTTTCTGGTTAATGTCTCCCTCTTGTCATTGCTTTACATGTTGATGGTCATAAGCTTTCCTCTCCTGTTTTTTTTTTTTTTTTTGTTTCTGTTGATAATATTACGTTTCCTTTCCTTTTGATACTGCACTTGTTCATCACAATATTCCTTCTTATTGTGCTGATATTGGTAATGGTGTTTCCCCATCCTGGTGATGTACCTATTAATGATAATTTTCCCTCTACTGTTGGTGTACTAGAAGACTGTAATAATATTCACTCTACAAGTGATAGTACTGTCCCTTGGTGGTGTCTCCTCTTCTGTTACCTTCGCTAAATGATACCCTCCTGTTATTACTGTATCTGGTGATCCCCTCCTCTTGATATTTGCTACATTCCCTCGTCTGTTGATGTCAGTGATGTTCACTCTCCTGTTGATAATTATGATCCTTCTCCTTTTGTTGATTACTGATTATTTATAATTATGGTGGCTTTGCTGATGATAACTTCTTCCCTTAGTGCTCTGCCGTTTACTGTAGTTGCTATGCATGTTGATTAAGGTGTTCCTGTTGTTGAACCAGTTGATAGTAATGATTTTCTCCCTGTTATGCCAGTTGATAACGATGTTCTTCCTCCCACTGAATATTTTAAGGCTTTACACACTTACAGTTTTGCAGTGGTTATTGTCACTGATTTTGCAACTTCTTTCTTCTCCTAATGTTGCTACGTATGTTGCTGCTGCTGGTGTTAGTAGTGTTAGTTGTGGCAGCGGTGGTGGTGCTACTGGTTCTATGATTGCTGATGCTTTGCTCTTGCTAACATTATTATTTCAAGTGCTGTTTTTATAATAACAAGTAACGTCGACCCTTCTTTCGCTACTGCTATTTGCTTCATTGTTGCTCCACAACTATCTTTACCGTTGCTCCTGTTATTGTTTCTGGTTTCACCGGTGGGGAAGACACATCAACTTGCAGCATTTTCACCCCTCTCAGAACCGGCTGATGTCTGATAATATCGCTGCCGTAGTCATGGAAGGAGTCTGTGAAAGACTCTTGAGCCAAGAAATTAAAATTATACTCCACATCGTGAAATCAAACCTCATTGTTTCCCGTTCCTCAAACACTGTATGACTCTCGGGGGTTTTGCTCTTCCCTGTGAATATGGTGATATTAATAAAATTATTATAATTAAATTAAAAATACAAGTAAAAATAATTACATTACTGCAGGTAAACCTTTTAATTAACAGGAAAATTACCTTGACCGAAATAGCTGATGTAAAACAGCAGTATTTCCAAGCGGTGCGGTTCCATAAAAGCGTTTTATTGAGGTTTTACTAATAAATTTATAGTTTAGGGAGCATTAAAGTCTTTCGCTGGGTAATGTAAATCACTGTATAAACCTGCATTCCTACGTCGCTTGAATACACGTCATACCCGGAGGCAAGAGAGTAGAGGAGACTGTATATTTATGTGGAGCTGTAAACCCGTGTGAGTTAGAGTTATAAGTGATATAGGCTCGAACTACCGTCCCTTAAGAATAAACTTCTTTTGTCTCATCTCATTTTTTATTTGATATTTAGAGGAAGCTGGAGTAGGATTAAGAGGAACGTGTAATACATTATTAATGTTGCGAGCAGGTAAAAAGGGAGGTGAAAATTAATGAAATATAATAAAGAATGGCTGAGGAAGAGAAAAGCAATTTTTGGAAGGCAAGTTGGCTTAATGGAAAGAAAGTAATGAGTAAGCCGAAAAAAAATTACTTTTAATGAAGCAGTGCTAGAGAGCAGAGCATAGGTTTCTCTTGAGTGTGTGAGGAAGGGTTGAGTAGTTGAATGAGATTAAAAAATGTGACAAGTGAATAAAAATAGCGTATGAAGCGACAAAAATTTTCTCAGGAATACTGAGCAGGTGGAGAAGCAGCGTGTAGTAAGAGACAGAAGCTAATGCGACACAAGAAAAAAACAATGCAAAAAAGAATAATTTTCCGGCATTAATGATTGGCTGTCTAATTCGAGGAACAGAATATTATAGAAATGAGAGTATTTGGAATAACGAAAGTGGATATGTTAACAAATAAGTCTGTGAAGGATAAGGTGACTCACAGTATAGGTGAGGGAAAGGAACTAATATTCATACCAGCTCATGTGTGAGACATGGTCTTTGAAAGTTGCAGTTAAGAGGAGGCTGGAGGCGGTGGGAATGTAATGTCATTGTATGATGTGAATATTATATCGAGAAAAGTGTGTAAAAAGTTAGGAGACAATGTAGTGGTTTGAAAGGAACAATTCATAGTGTGTTAGAGGAATTGTTGAGATGATTGGATTACGCTGAAGGAAGAAACAAAATTTGTTCACCAAAAGGTGTATAAATCTGGGGGCGAGAAGCGGATACACAGGCAACATGTAAAGAATTAGGAGGACTTGAAGCTGACTGTGAGAGTAAAGGGCTTGAAGATACAGCAATCATGTTCCAGGAATTGACGTGCCGTTGGAGAGCGAACAAGGTAACATTTATGAAGGAATTCAGGTAAACTGGTTAGCCGGATTTGCGTTTCGCAAACAGGAAGGTGTGTGTGTGTGTGTGTGTGTGTGTGTGTGTGTGTGTGTGTGTGTGTGTGTTTGCAGTGTTTTTGGCTTCGGCCAAAAACACTGCAAGAAGCAAACAGCACAGAGGAGAAAAAGAAACACTAAGGAGCAAACGCTCAAACGTAGCGAGAACCAAAAATAAATGAAAAATACAAACAAACAAAAACAAGAAACACAAACAGAAGCAAGAGACATAAGGGCAAACATTAAACATAAAGCGAAGTGATGAGATATGTTAACTGCGTAGCGTTAACACATGTTGATGAAAGACTCCCTCACTCTAATAATTGTCTTTCACATTTCTGACCACAACCACCATCACT
>NC_091313.1:16185747-16258247 GCF_038502225.1 Cherax quadricarinatus
ATAATAAAGATGCAACTGACAGATACAACCACTCTGACTATTTTACAGACTAATTTTTCTTTTTGTAAATTGATAAATATCCAGCGAGTCCGGGAGTCACTATATGATTAATAAATGTGAGATAACACACCTTTTTAAATAAATATTACTGTTAAATGTGGATTTAACATCCGATTTTCGCACTTCATGTTTCTCTAGAAAAGAGAGACAAACAGAAACAGACACACAAACACAGGAAAACGCAAACAGTTACATAATTATAGGATTTGCTTTACACGCCACTCAGAAAGGTGTAACCTGCACGTCAATCAGAACGCTGTAAACTTCACGCCACTCAGGACGGGAGTAACCTGCACGCCACTCAGGACGGGAGTAACCTGCACGCCACTCAGGACGGGAGTAACCTGCACGCCACTCAGGACGGGAGTAACCTGCACGCCACTCAGGACGGGAGTAACCTGCACGCCACTCAGGACGGGAGTAACCTGCACGCCACTCAGGACGGGAGTAACCTGCACGCAACTCAGGACGGGAGTAACCTGCACGCCACTCAGGACGGGAGTAACCTGCACGCCACTCAGGACGGGAGTAACCTGCACGCCACTCAGGACGGGAGTAACCTGCACGCCACTCAGGACGGGAGTAACCTGCACGCCACTCAGGACGGGAGTAACCTGCACGCCACTCAGGACGGGAGTAACCTGCACGCCACTCAGGACGGGAGTAACCTGCACGCCACTCAGGACGGGAGTAACCTGCACGCCACTCAGGACGGGAGTAACCTGCACGCCACTCAGGACGGGAGTAACCTGCACGCCACTCAGGACGGGAGTAACCTGCACGCCACTCAGATCCTCAAAATCATATTAGTTTTTCTCTCTCGCGAGACGCTTATACTATCACGTCTCTCTAAATTTATGAAGATTAGTCCATCAAGTCGATGCAGTTAAGGGGACGGGTTGAGCACTGGCCTGCCTGTGCTGTGGTGAGGGCGTGCCTGGGTTGTGCGCGGGCGGGCATGGGCGTGTGTGGGCGTGCTACTGGGAATTTCACAACATAGGGTCTACTGCTCCCTGTTTCAAAGCATGGAGGAAATTTAGTGGCCATTAAAGAGGAAGGCAATGTGTACTAAAGGCAGGAAAATGGGATAATCAAGAAAGGGCGATCTGGTATTAGGGAGTGTTTACCTGGAGTTTACCTGGAGAGAGTTCCGGGGGTCAACGCCCCCGCGGCCCTGTCTGTGACCAGGCCTCCTTAGGTCAGTGTCCCAGGATGCGACCCACACCAGTCGACTAACACCCAGGTACCCATTTTACTGATGGGGAACATAGACAACAGGTGGAAAGAAACACGTCCAATGTTTCTACTCTGGCTGGGAATCGAACCCAGGCCCTCACCGTGTGAAGCGGCAGTTTAAAAAAAGGAAGGACTGAAGAGAAGAGGGAAAAGGGGTTGAGTGGGCAATGGATGGGAATGAGAGATTATAGGGTAAGGAGGATGAGAAATAGATGAAAGAGGTAGTGTGGAGCGAGGAATGGGTAAGAATGAGGAATGGAATGGTAGGGAGCGTAAAGAAAATGCAAAGGATGAAAGAAGGAATGGAAAAAGGAGAGAGGAAAGCAGTAGGAAGAAATGAAACGATGGGGAAATGAGTGAAAAACTTGCTAAGACTTAAAGGAAAAGGAAGAAGCTAGTAAGAAATAGAGAAGAGAGAGAGAGAGAGAGAGAGAGAGAGGTAGTAATAGTCAAGAAAAGGATAGGAAGGCAAGAGGAAAGACCCAGAGAGAAAGGGGAAGAAAAGAGGTAGGGAGGAAAGGAGGGCCCAAGACACAGGGAGGAGTGGGGAGGCGAGATAACAAGCCAGGAGGGCAGAGAAGAGGAAAAAAAAAGGATGAAGAACGCGAAGCAGAAACACAATATTCCAGCTAGTCTCGTGCAAAATTTAAAATGTGAAGTCATTTCAAAACCCTCCTCCACCACCACCACCACCACCACCACCACCACCACCACCACCACCACCACCACCACCACCACCAGCACCACCAGCACCACCACCACCACCACCATCACCACCACCACCACCATCACCACCACCACCACCACCACCATCACCACCACCACCCCTGCAGCTAGGATGGTTTATTTTTCATATCCTTCTGTAATTACTGAATAGCAAGTTAGTGTCACTGACCCTCGTTGTGAATCACATCCGCTTTCTATAGAGAAGGAACTTTGGATGACTACTCGAAGTGATCTGAACAGGTATTAAGTAGCTACACGAAATTGGTCTAGGATGAAGCGAAATATCATCGACAGTCCTCACGAAATTGTGAGTTACGAGTTAGTCACTGTAATGTAATTTTGCTACAGTCGTACTCTATACAAATACGAGATACAAGTAATAGGTTAGTAAGCAGAATCCTTAGAGGGAAATGTTATCATTTTGTCGAGAAAGTGTGAAATGTTTTGCGCTCTGGCAGGATTGCTGGTCTTTTCTTGCTCATGAACTAACAAGACGGCAGGTAGCAAGCTTCTATTCATATTCAGAATACATTCAGCGTTTCCTGGTATTTCTTAATATTTAGTAATTCTTTAATATTTCCTCTCCAGCTGAGGAGACCTGATCTGGAATCAAACCACTGAGGCTATAATCACGAAGTTAGCAATAATGGTAGAATTACTGACAAAATGTTAGGTAAATGGACACACATGCAACTAATGTGACATTTTACTGTGGCAACGTTTCGCTCTCCAGGACCCTTCTAATGTTTGTAATTGGCTTGACAAAGGTCCTGGAGAATGAAACGTTGCTACGACAAAATGTCACATCACTTACGTCTTTGTTCATTTATTTACTTAATCACAGAGTTATTAACAGAAAAAGATTGTTGCACAAAATTATTCTCTTTAGCTGCAGATTTACTTTGTCCTTTATTATTTAACAGCTGCAGCAAACTCTTTGACCTCGCTGTCTGAAAAGGATTCTTTTTTTTTTCCTCCTCCGAAAAAAACGATGAAGAAAGGATTTATGTACCATCAAATTATGTTGGTAAATATAAAGTTAATTATTACTCGGAATTATGTTGTACAGACGCGCTCCTTCCCCTCACCCCCTGTTCTCCTGTCAGAGCCCTCATACAAGTTTTTTTATGCTTTCTCTTTTTTTGGTGTGTACTCGCCTATTTGTGTTGCAGGGGTTGAGTCGCAGTTCCTAGCGCTGGTCCTTACTAGGTCCGCTCTCTCCCTGCTCTAAGAGCCTCGTCGTACTTCTCGTTAAAGCTATGTATGGATCCTGCCTCCACTACATCACTCTCCAGATTATTCCATTCCCAACCACTCTGGTGTTTTGTGTGTGTGTGTGTGTGTGTGTGTGTGTGTGTGTGTGTGTGTGTGTGTGTGTGTGTGTGTGTGTGTGTGTGTGTGTGTGTGTGTGCGTATATCTAGTTGAGTACGAGTGAGTTAGACACTCTCCCTTGGGGTCCCCTGTTGGTGATTCGATATTATAAAATGTATTTGCTTTTGTAACTATGAATGGAGTCAGGTTGCACTATGTTACAGCTGTTCATTATATTCTTTGATTACTGTAACTTAAAAGTGCTGACCTCTCATTCTCATTTTGGCAGAGTCCATCTGTGCCTCCACATCTCATTAACTCCGACGGCACCTCCCTGCGGCGTCATAAATTACAATACATTAATTTTCCGTGGCCAGCTGCTAGTAACCAAGTGTGTGGGTGAATAACGATTAAGTGCGACCACTATCAGTGGTCGAGTGTGAGGAAGAAACTCTCACAGCCTTTACCATAAGGTACAGGCTCGAACTGCTGTGTCTAGTTTAAGAATGAGGAAAGAGTAGCAACTTTCCCTTGGAAACTTATATAATTATTTTGGAAGCATAATTTGTCAAAAAGGGGATAAGAGGGCATCGTCCAAGTCTCTGGAGTTGATTACAGCAGCCACAGAAGTGTGGAAAGATACTGCTGAAAGGTTGTAATCTGGCTCTCTAGCAATAATAAATCTAACAACCATCACAGATTTATGAATATATAATACTTGGGATGAGTGATAGTACTAACAATAACTGATATACTTTATATGGCTAACTATATAGATACATCATTCCATTGTTTTCACAGTTTTGGGACATACGACATACCCTCCTGCTTGTTATCTCTGTACCTTACGCAGTGCACATATCTGGGACATTATCATGTCCCAAATATGAACAGCAGTGTTAGTGTCATCTCAGTCTATTTAAAGCAAACAGTGATAGAGTACAAGGTTAATGATATGTCTGTAATTATAACTTTAATCTTGAGAACTTTGACTATGGTAAACAACTCGCTTTGCAAGATGGCTGCCCAGACGCTTCTCTCTCATATTAACTTGGACTTGAGTTGGCTGACAGCGTAGTCTCTCACTATTTAAGTTGAAAGAGCCTTCAGTAAATCCTGCGTGATAAGGTTTTTAATTTTTAGAATGCGTATGTTCAGAAAAACGACATTAAGCAGCGTGTGGTTACTTTCTTGGGATGGAGCTGAGGATAAAGATAGTTTATCATTTACAGTTGATGAAATCCAGAAACTTGTTTCATTCGTGTTCTTCCATCTTTTCTGCGGAGACATTATCATCTGGATCTACAATCAGAGGTTATACTTCAATTATAATTCCTCAGTTGTTTTTCAAATTATTTTTCTCCCTCGTTTAATTATCTTTTTTGCAGATTTTAAAAATATATCTTAATTTTTTATCTACGAATATTAATATGATTTTGATAAAAATTATTTCTTAGTTCAAACAATGCAATTTCAGCATTGTTATTGTGGGGCCATGAGTGCGTGTGCATGGGAGTGTGCGTCTGTTCGTGCGTACTTGCGGATGTGCGTACTTGTGTGTACTCACCTAATTGTACTCACCTAATTGTGGTTGCAGGGGTCGATACTCAGCTCCTGGCCCCGCCTCTGTGTGTGTGTGTGTGTGTGTGTGTGTGTGTGTGTGTGTGTGTGTGTGTGTGTGTGTGTGTGTGTGTGTGTGTGTGAGTGTGTGTGTGTCTTTGCCCCCATTTGTGTTTCGAGATACATAACATTACACAAATTACGTTATTATTCACATCTTATCCAAAAACCGGACGGGCCTACCACCTATCATTTTCTTTACGATGGTCCAGCACAATAACATAGAAAATACAACCGGCTTAAGAGATTAAGGTGCGGCTTTGTCTTGCTTCTGAACAGACAGATGGAAGGATGCATTAAGTGCGATTTATTTACTCTAGTTAAAGAATTATATATAGGGTCTCTCTCTCGCTCTCTCTCTCTCTCTCTCTCTCTCTCTCTCTCTCTCTCTCTCTCTCTCTCTCTCTCTCTCTCTCTCTCTCTCTCTCTCTCTCTCTCTCTCTCTCTCTCATGTTTTTTCTCCTTTCTTATTATTATTACGATTATTTCGGCTGCAGTTGGTTGTAAACCTAGATTTTTCCAACTTTGTCGTTATTCCCTCCCTCTGTTTATTCTTCACTCACCCTTCGTCCTTTCGCTTAACCCTCTCCCTTTTACTTACTCTCCACTCCTTCCCTCACCTTTCATCTTTTCCCCCTTAATTTTTACCCCTTCCCTTACTCTTCACCCCTTTCCTTAACTTTCACCCTTCCCCTCACCCGTTCCTACTTTTTATCTCATTCCCGGCTCCTCGCATTCCTAACCATTCTCATATTCCCAGCTTCACACATTCTTAATTCTTCACACATTCCAAGCCCTTCTTAACATTTCACATTCTAAACCCTTTTCTTTAATCCCAAGGCCACATCTTCCCAGTACTTCCCTGCTGGAGGAACGATGACACAAGCTGACAGATATGAGAAAGACGGTCAGTTTGCAAGGGAAACTTTACTACGACGTTTCGCAATGACCTAATCGGGTACGATGATGAATTAGACATTTGTGTAACACTTGGGTATCTTCATAAGGGAAATGTTTCGTCACTGGTTGGAAAGGTTCTCCCTGAAGCTGTTTGAGAATTTTCTCCTACCACCCTCTATATTTAATATATAATTTATTTAAAGACAAAATACATAGACAAAACATTCACAAAGATACAATAGAAATAAAACAACATAGGTAACTCAGAGCTACATCTCGAATACTTCGTCCAGCTCCCCGTCGGTGGGCCGCGTGACCAGAATGCTGCAAGCATTTCCTCTCTGGATCGCAACACCGAGTCTCTGAAAGAGGAAGCTGGTCACCCTGTGGTCCTTGGTTTCTATGATGAGCTTTTCACCCAGCTCTTTGAGGAACTTTAGAGACCACTTGCCCCATGCTCCAAGAGTCTCCGACCCTATTGGGATTAAGTTATAGCAAGGGAGAAGGTCTTCATATTTGCGGATCTTCTGGGTCTCCCTGTGGCTGGCAGCTCCACCCCCTTCCACTAAGGAGTATGGCAAGTAGGTGTCTGCCAATGTGGCGGCACAAGTGTAGTCCCAGGCAATCTGCTTTCCATCCTTCCAAGGTAGCATAGTGGCTCCATCAGGACGCTTTTGACTGCTTTTTATGAAACAAAAAGCAGTTTTGACAATAATATGAATATTTCCTTTGGTTTATATAAATTAGATCCATTTATAATTAATAGAATTTGGGAAGAATTTAATAATACACTGGACAAATAATAATTTTTAAATTTTCTTGGGTAGAATAGTTTGTTGGTGAGTTGTGCAAAGGACCTGTCCAGTTGGGCCGGCGCGCGTCAGGTGTTTAACCGTTGTGGGATCTGATAGTGAGGTGTTGGCCAGACCCCTTATATAGCTTCCTTGGATGCTTTACTTTCATAGTTCCTTGATAATGTGAGTAGTCACGAAAGCGCTTGGAATTTCTCTATTCTTTCAGAGTGGTTGTTTTGCATATTCTGAAATCACCTGTTTACTGTGATCTTATTGCATATATATACGTATATATATATATATATATATATATATATATATATATATATATATATATATTATATATATATATATATATATATATATATATATATATATATATATATATATATATATATATATTCGTTCTTTCCCCTTTAAACACTTGTTATTATTCTTTCAAGTAATTTCATCCCACATACTGCCATTTATGTGTAACATATTAAAAGCCTGTCACTGCTCACCATTTTACCCTATATCATTTTTACCTCATCATTCCAACACTTCTTAAAATTCCTTCCTGCACCTACGCACACTATGCATTTATAAAATCCACGCTTAACGCTCGTGACATCGTCATCACGTACTTCTAATAGTTGCTTGTACGTTTTGGTAACATTACTCTTCGTGTGATGTAATTTCCCTTCTGTGATACCTGCTTACTACTTATTTAATTCATTCACACATTTATCTTTATTTTTTATTAGTGCTAAACAGTTACGAGACACAATTCAATTTAAAATATGTACATGCAAAAGTATACATATCAACCTTTTATCCAGGAATACACAGTTGAGCATACTATTCTGATTTTGTCCATTCATTTTTCTTCTTAAAAAAATGCATGGCTATTACCAAACCTTTTTTTTTTCTATGCATAACCAGAAAATTTCATGATTGTAATTTACACTTAGCACTACAAACTTTCCTACTATATTTCTGTGTCAATAGTATTTCCCACGAAGAATAAACGTCACAATATAGTGGCGTGAACAAATCGCAACTGAACCACAATATTAACAGGGAACTTTAGAGACCGCGTTCGATCCGTCCTTGACCATTATCGACAATGGTCCAGCAGAGACCTAAGCCTCATCAATAATTTCCTTTGAAAACTGATTTTTTTGTAGTGCCTCCCTCCTTCACTTTCATTAAAATTACACTATATATTTATTCCTTCAAATGACTTAGTTCTCAAAGATCTCACAGAATCTCTCTCCTTTACTCTTCTGTCGCTCAGTTCTCTTATACAACGTTAATTCTAAGTCACGTAACCTCTGAATTAAATAAATCATTTAAACTTAGCTTTCTGCATTTGTTTATTCAACAACAACAACCCGGCTTCAGTATTTTCCCCTCTTTCGTTTTCATTACTAACAGAGGGAAAAACATGCCAAATTTTTCAACGAAATTTTATCACTATCTATGGAAACGGAGTTCTCATCTACTTTCCGGCAAGGGTCTCGAAAAATAGTGAATAATTTAACATCTATTAAGAAACCCACGGCAAGATAGTTGCACAATTATTTTGGTTATCGAATATTTACCTGTAATCTTAGTGCTTTTGAGACAGGAAAATCCAGTAATCCTGAGCGTTTTACTGTTTCGTTTTTCTCTCGTGACATGGCTGGAATATCTTCCCGTTATCACCATCATTGTCGTATTTATATGCAGGTTAACCCACAGCAAAAATGAACATTCCGCTTCACCCGTTCCCTCTACTTGCCTTTCCGGAACGGTACTCAACAAATATGATGGTCCAATATTGACGCAACAAACTGCAGCATTTCCACTGCACTTTGTTACAACTGTGAGACAACTCAAGTTATATTTGCCTCAATGGAAAATATCCATATTAGAGGCCTGGTGAATACCGCTATAGCAAATTATCTTCGTTTATAAATCTTGTATCATGAGATAATAATCTACTCTCAGTGAAAGACACAAAAAGTATAATTATCTAACCGTTTAGTAAATTATCGCCTCGTGTGAGTCTAAACCAATGAGCAGACAGCTATTTTTTTTTCTTTTTAATCGAATATAAAATAATTTTTCAAGTCACTTGTTATATTATTGTAGTACAAAAAAATGAAGACAAAATACGTCTTACAGTTTAAAATGTGAGACTGTCCAAGTAATATATGATAATCGCTCAGTGACGATTAAACGAATGTTAGCTTTTTTTTTTAATACAACTCGAGAGGTATTAACATAAATCATTAGTTTTATCGGTTATCTGTTAGAAAGAGTTGTTTATGTACCCAGAAGTGTGGTCATGTCACAGAGATTTTTAAAAGTTGTTGTGGTTGGGGTGCACACTTCAACTTAAGGCTAGTTCATCAGTCAACCACTCTCTCTCTCTCTCTCTCTCTCTCTCTCTGTCTATGTTCGTTACCACTTATCAAAGACACTTGTGGATAGGCACTTGACCTGTGTGTGTATGTGTGTGTGTACTCCCCTAATTGTGGTTGCAGGGGTCGAGACTCAGCTCTTGGCTGTGTGTGTGTGTGTGAGAGAGAGAGAGAGAGAGAGAGAGAGAGAGAGAGAGAGAGAGATCCAGCAAGGGACCCTCCTTGGCTAGCTGCAAGAACTGTGTCAAAACTGTCAGTGGTGACAATAAGGCAGGAGGAGGTGCATTTCCTTCTTAAATCGCTTGACCAAGAAAAGGCTGTGGGCCCAGACAAGTTGAGCCCAAGATTGTTGAGAAGATGTGCAGACCAGCTAGCAGCACCTCTAACTCGCATCTTTCAGCACTGCCTAGTACAGTGTAAATGGCCCTCTCTATGGAAAGAGGCAAATGTAGTCCCTGTTCACAAAAAGAAGAGCAGAGCAGAAATCAGCAACTACAGACCAGTGTCACTCCTGTCAATCACTGGTAAGATCCTTGAGACAATAATCTCAAGACAAATGACAGAGTTTTTTGACTACCACTCACTACTTTGTGATCGTCAATATGGCTTCAGGAAAGGTTACTCTGCTGCTGATCTGTTGTTAAACCTCTCCACTAAGTGGCACCAGTCACTGGATGAATCCAAAGTCAGCTGTGTGGTAGCACTGGACATTGCTGGCGCTTTCGACCGGGTGTGGCACCAGGGCCTCTTAGCAAAACTTCAAGCACTGGGAATTGCAGGCTCTACGCTATTTCTCCTCAGTGATTACCTTCATGGTAGATCTCTAAGTGTAGTTCTCAATGGAACGGAATCAGCAAGACATCCTATTGGGGCAAGTGTTCCACAAGGAAGCGTGCTGGGTCCATTGTTATGGAATGTCTACTTCAACGACCTTCTTCATCTCATCCCAGAATCACATGCATATGCAGACGACTGTACACTGACATTCACTTATCCAAGAGAAGAAATGCCAGTTGCTCTAAGCTACATCAATCACCACCTGAGAGCTATATCAGCTTGGGGAAATAGATGGCAAGTAACATTTGCACCTGAGAAAACGCAAATGATGATCGTCTCTAGGCACCATGATGGTAATGCTGGTGCAGTAGTAAGGATGAATGGGAGGGTGTTGGCACCTGGAGAAGAAGTTAATATCCTTGGGGTGAAATTTGACTTCAAACTAACCATGAAGAACCATGTAAATCTTGCAACCAAGGCAGCCAGGAAGCTTACAGCACTTCGCCGTATCTAGCATCTGCTTGACAGTAGGGGTTGCAAGATCCTGTACGAGGCACAAGTACGCTCACACCTTGAGTATGCTCCACTTTCTTGGTTTGCCTGCCCCCCCCCTCTCATCTGCGAGTGCTTGGCAGAGTAGAGAACAGAGCAAGACGTCTCATCTCTCGCCTGGACCCATCCTGGATAGATCTGTCATTTCAGCAGAGCCTTCAACATAGGAGGGATGTGGATGGCCTTACTGTTATGTACAAGGCCAATATTGTCAAAGTACCACACTTGGATCCACTTCGAGGACAGCGTGAAACAAGCTTTTATGCCACAAGACGGGCAGAAAGCAGCAACTTCACTCTGGCTGTACCCTTCTCCAGAATTTCACTCCATCTGAGATCCTATATACCCAGGATGACTCGAGTATGGAACACATTCGTACAGCATAATGATGTCAACGAGATAAAGTCAGTTGATCAAATGAAAATGCTGGCCCACAGATGGCTCCAACTTCATCCTGTTCCCTACTTGTATGTCTCATAACAATAAAAATGCTTTCAAATGAGCTGATGTAGGTAACAGCTCTTAGCTTGTCAATAAAGTTAGGAATCCTTAACCTGTAAATAGCTTGTCAATAAGGCTAGGGATCCTTAACCTTGTCAAACCCTGTGTAAAAAAAAGAGAGAGAGAGAGAGAGAGAGAGAGAGAGAGAGAGAGAGAGAGAGAGAGAGAGAGAGAGAGAGAGAGAGAGAGAGAGAGAGAGAGGGAGAGAGAGAGAGAGAGAAAGATACCCAACGTCAGGGAAGGGAAAGAAACGCTACAATTGTTGATAAATTTCGCAGATAGGCTCGCAATATATTCCTAATGGGATAATCTGTTGTTACTCTAAACTTACAATTCTGTTGAACACGAGAGAATGCAACTAGATCTGAATCTGTGAATAGGTAGTATAATCACTCTTACTAAATGTTACGTCGTACTTTACTATACTATGCTGTTAGGACACCTGAAGAGCAGATTCTGCTTCATTTCATAAGGAATAGGTCACTGAGAGTGCAAGAAACTCAAGTACCTGTGTCAGGTAAAAGTTCACCGTATTTTTAATAAGAAAAGCACTACCTACAAGTGGTGTTTATCCTGTAGGAAAGCTTTGGCACAGATAATAGTGTGATATCAAGAATGCAGAGTGTGGAGGCAAGCGTAAATGTAAACTGGAGTTACACTTGCCGCTAAAAGTTAAAATTTTCTTTTGAGTGAATTTATAAATACTTTATTTATTGTCTTTCGTGCCAAATTTGAAACATACTATTTCCTTTCGAGTGAATTTTAAAACGCACAAATTTGTTTCATTTAAGCTATTGCAATTCTTCTATTGTTACGTGTGTTTGGGGAACACCAGAGGCAGCTACTGTGCGGAAAGTGAGGGCAAACAAGAGTGCAATATACAAGGCTGCAAGTAGAACCAGGCAATATTGCTCTAGTTTAATATTATCCTGCCCACATATTAAATATTTCTGTTCTGGATAGTTTAGTAGAGTTTCCAACTCAGTAGAAATTCCTACACTAGTGCGGCCTGTACATCGAGCCACTTCAGGAGTATTACTGTCACTTCAGGAGTTTCACTGTCAGACTAATAACGTGCATTAATTTTATTTATGACAAACATTAATAAAGAAAGTGTCTTCGATAATGCGTGGTTAAAACTTAATGAAACATTCCGAATGTAACAGAAATTAATGCTCATACGCTACGAAAAATATAAAAGAAAGACATGCATTAAAATAGCCAAATTATGATTATACATTGATTTTGTATTATTTTTAATGGAACTGACAGGAAGAAAAGGGTTACAACTAAGTTTGTTATATATATATATATATATATATATATATATATATATATATATATATATATATATATATATATATATATATATATATATATATATATATATATATATATATTTATATATTATATTGTGTGTGTGTTTGTTTGCTATGGCGAATAATTAAACCGAATCGACTTATCACCTTGCGGTTACTGTTCAGCACCTGCCTCTTTTAAGATGAGGTATAATCTCGTTCTTATGTGCCTTTCTGTGAGAAATGAACACAGTATGCATCCCTTTATCCACTTCACCAACAATCTTTAAACATCAGAGCATAGTTCTAGCTGCCCAGACAACTTTTGTTCCGAGTAGTGAAATTAGATCTAACAAAAATGATCCTAAATGGATGAACAATAGATTAAAACATCTCATTGGTCAAAAAAGAGGCATACATAGACGTATCAAAAGAGGGGATGGGCAGTTAAGAAATCAATATATTCAGTTAAAGAGAGAAATAAAGAAAGGAATAAGAAAAGCAAAGAGGGATTATGAGGCTAAGGTCGCAAGGGATTCAAAGACTAACCCAAAACGGTTCTTTCAGGTATACAGAAGTAAGATTAGGGACAAGATAGGCCCACTTAAGAGTAACTCTGGTCAGATCACTGACAGTGATAAGGATATGTGTGAAATTCTCAATGTCTGCTTCTTCTCAGTTTTCACCCAGGAAAATACTAGCGATATTCCTGAAATAATAGATTATGTAGAACAGGACGATAATAAACTATGCACGATTGCGGTAACTAGTGACATGGTCCTCAGACAAATAGAGAAACTAAAACCTAACAAATCCCCAGGTCCTGATGAACTGTTTGCAAGGGTGTTAAAGGAATGTAAAGAGGAACTTAGCATACCTTTGGCTAATCTTTTTAACATATCACTACAAACTGGCATAGTGCCTGATAAGTGGAAAATGGCAAATGTAATACCTATTTACAAGGCAGGTGACAGGTTCTTGGCTTCGAACTATAGACCAATAAGCCTTACCTCCATAGTAAGAAAATTTATGGAATCAATAATTGCCGAAGCAATTCATAGCCATCTTGATAGGCACAGATTGATTAATGAATCTCAACACGGTTTTACAAAGGGGTGTTCCTGTCTTACGAATTTACTAACTTTTTTCACTAAGGTGTTTGAGGAGGTAGATCATGGTAATGAATATGATATTGTGTGTATGGACTTCAGTAAGGCTTTCGACAGAGTTCCACACTAGAGGCTATTGAGGAAACTTAAGGCACACGGAATAGGAGGAGAAATTTTTTCCTGGGTAGAGGCATGGCTGACAAATAGGCAGCAGAGAGTTTGCATAAATGGGGAGAAATCAGAATGGGGGCACGTCATAAGCGGTGTTCCTCAGGGGTCAGTGTTGGGCCCGTTGTTGTTCACAATTTACATAAACGACATAGATGAGGGAATAAATAGCGACATAAGCAAATTTGCTGATGACACCAAAAATGAGGACTGATGCAATGGTTGGAGAAGTGGCAGTTGCAGTTTAATATAGACAAATGCAAAGTTCTAAATGTTGGACAGGTAAATAACCATGCCACATGTAAACTTAATAATGTAGATCTTAATACTACTGATTGCGAAAAGGATTTAGGAGTTCTGGTTAGCAGTAATCTAAAACCAAGACAACAGTGCATAAGTGTTCGCAATAAAGCTAACAGAATTCTTGGCTTCATATCTAGAAGTATAAATAATAGAAGGCCTCAGGTTGTTCTTCAACTCTATATATCCTTGGTTAGGCCTCATTTAGACTATGCTGCTCAGTTCTGGTCACCGTATTACAGAATGGATATAAATGTTCTGGAAAATGTGCAGAGGAGGATAACAAAGATGATCCCATGTATCAGAAATTTTTCCTATGAGGATAGACTGAGGACCCTGAATCTGCACTCTCTCGAAAGGCGTAGAATTAGGGGGGATATGAACGAGGTGTATAAATGGAAAACAGGAATAAATAAAGAGGATGTAAATAGTATGCTGAAAATTTCCAGCCAAGGCAGGACTCGCAGCAATGGTTTCAAGTTGGAAAAATTCAGATTCAGGAAGGATATAGGAATGCACTGGTTTGGTAATAGAGTTGTGGATGAGTGGAGCAAACTCCCGAGTACAGTTATTCGGGCTAAAACGTGTTGTTTTAAAAATAGGTTAGATAAATACATGAGTGGGTGTGGGTGGGTGAGTTGGACCTGACTAGCATGTGCTGCTGGGTCTGGTACCGTGCTCCATCCTTGAGTGAAGGTGACCGACTGGGTGGGTCATCGGGCTAATCCGGGGGTGGGTGGGTCATTGGGCTAATCCGGGGGGGGGCATTGGGCTAATCCGGGGGGGGGGGGACATGGACCTGCTCCGCATGGGTCAGTAGGCCTGTTGCAGTGTTCCTTCTTTCTTATGTTCTTGTGTTCTTATGATATCAGATGCTCAGCTGTACTGAGCGTGTTTTCCCTGATGCAAGTTCATATGTGGTCGTGAAGCCTCAGAGACGAATTTCAACCTCATCCTGTTTATGTATATATATTGTCGTGAAGAACAGGTAAAACTTGCGATTTTGGCTTAAATAGCAACGCTCTTTATGCTGAATAAGGCAAACGGATATTTGTGTATGCAATAATTTCGCAAAAATCATTCTGAACCTACCGAGAAAAATATATCTCGTTGTGTTTGTTTATTATTAAATTATTGTAAACTTACCTAAAACATATTTTTCTGGATTAGGCAAATTTAAATTACGCTTGTTATAATAAGGTTAGGTAAGTTTCACAAGGTTCTTTTGGTACAAAATTATATCTTTAAACGTATAAGAGAAAATTTTAGAAAGATTTAATTTTAAATGAGTTCTTGTTAAATGACAATTTTTTTTCCCTACAACAGTATGTATCAATCCATGGAAGGTGGGAAATAAACATAAATATCTTGGATGAAGGTTACCGACAGATTATCATAACACTTGTAACTCTACAGTTAATTACATTCTTACCTACAGCTACGACACGAGGAGTGTGCCCTTCACCGAGGGCGTCAGGTGGACCGATAAGGGTTACCTGGGGTCTCGCGCCTTCTTCAGGATCATGTCTGACCCGCCTACCTTGGTAGTGGACGACGTCAAGGTGGCTGACCAGGCCGTCTATACCTGCAGAGTTGACTACAAAGTTAGACCCTCAGCCATCACCAAAGTCAATCTGACTGTTATCGGTGAGTGTTATTCTTACTTTCTCTCACCCTTTCCCCTTCGGGAATGTTGACTAATACGTCCTTAATTCACTGAGTAAGAGCTACCTTCTTCTTTCTTGGTACAAAGCGCATTATCTACTATTCCGCAGCCTCTGAAGGATCCCTATGTATTTTCTGCTTTCTAATCAATATACTGAAATAATAATTCTACCCTCACTCAGCTCATTATACCATGCCCCTCCTTTCCTTTTTTTTCCTTCTCAGTCTCATTTGCCCCTTCATTTTTTTCTACTTCATGTGTGATCAGAGGACTGATCACACATGAAGTAGATATTGCTTTATGGAGGCGTCAAAGTAAATCTCTTCATGAACTATTTATCTGCACTTTAAAAGTGAGGGACTAACTACGATAAATAAATTATTCATTTTCACAAAGGTTTTATAATTCGTCCAACATGAACAGAATCATTGTTCCCCCCAAAATATGAGGCAGTACCAATACAGGAAATTTATTTGTTGTTGATCGCCATTGATATTACTGACGCGAAGATGATACTCGGGAAAATGAAAGGATGTGGAACATGTAGCTAAAGTGAGAATCTTGGAACACCATTAAGACAATCAAGGAACTTCGAAACTTCTTCGGAGTGCATTCTTAATAGTTCGAAGGCTCGGAACGCATTCCCTACAAGTTTGAAGCCTGGAACGCATTTATGGCGAGTCAAAAGCATGAGAAACATCATGGACAAGTCAGGAACTTGGAACGTATTACGGAGAATTCTGCCACCACTCACCAACCACTTACCGCCCTCAAATTACAAGCCATGAAAATGATGATTTGCAGGTTTGCCTGGAAGCTGCCCGTACCAAAATTCACGGGTACCAAAAAACGAAGGCAGTTGACTGTAGACCATCCTTCCACTGAAATAGATGGGGCAGTTTACTCCCTCCATGCCAGAATCAATGAAGCCACACAAGCATGCTGCGCATTGACAACTTCCAGGATCTACCAACAATACAAACCAACCAGGGAAATCAAGGACAGAATGAATAACTACCAAACTGAGTGTAGTAGACACTTGCACACAGGGCAGCCCACCCGGGAAGTACTACTAAGAATGAGGAGAGATCTAATCACCCTAATAACCCAACATAAAAGAGATTTATGGAAATATCTGGTGTTCCAAGCAAACCAGTATAAGCGCCACCCAGACCAATTCTGGAGTAAGATCCATAGACTCCTAGGGGCTAAACACACTCCCACCCAACACCGACGAAGACGGCGAGGAAGTGGCTACCCTGCTCGAAGACCCACAAAACCAAGCTAAGTTGATGGGAGAAGTATAGGAGAACATTCTCTCACACAATGACAGCAGAAGATTTAACAATAACCACTACCAGTGGGTCAACCAATGGCGAGACGAAAACCTGGAAGACCAACACCCTATACCATCAACTGACACATCTCTCGAAAACGACCACCCTCTAACTAGACCAATTACTCTCAGGGAAGTGTCCCAAGTCATTGGGCGAATGAGAAACACAGCACCTGACCCATCAGACATAACAGCTAAACAATTAAAGTACCTTCCCCGTAACTGCAAGATGTCGCTGGTGAATGTCTTCAACGCCATCTTGGCATCAGGACATTTCCCAGTGGCATTTAAGACGGCAAGGATGAGCTTCATCGCCAAACCCAACAAGAACAACTGAAATCCCGAGAACTACAGGCCCATCTCCTTACTCGAAGTCACGGGCAAAGTCTTCGAAAGAATAATCTCAAACAGACTGAACTACTACATAGAATTCAACCACCTGTTCTCTGAAAGGCAGCTCTGCTTCAGGTCCCACCGCAGCACACAACATGTGATAAATATCATCTTTGATGCCGCGGCCAGCCTGAGGAAGCAAGGGAACATGACTCACGAAATCGTAATGAGACGATTGCATACCGGCCACGCTAGCTGGAGATTCGTCTGTAAAAACTTGCATTTGTGGTCACAGTGGTGCCTATGCTAACCTTCCTATGGTGTAGAAATATACCTAGTTGGACGAATCTTATTGTGGCTAGCTGGTCCAGTGGCTAACGCGACGGTCTGGAGTTTTGAGACTCTTTGACCGCGGGTTCAATCCTGCCTGTGGTATGGTTTGTAAGCAAGGGAACCTGATCCTGATTGCAACTAGGGACGTACACAAGGACTTCGACAGCCTGTGGCACGATGGACTCATTTTAAAACTTGCAGATCTCCCAGATCACAACTGGGCCTTTCTCAGGCTCATATACAACTTCTTAACAGGTAGAAGTATCATTCCCACCTTCCATGGTACGGCAGCAACACCCTTCACGCCGACAGCTGGAGTACCACAAGGTTCTTGCCTCAGCCCTATACTCTTCAATATAGGTTAATGACCTCCCCCAGCCTGAAAACAATGATACCATCATCACCCAATTTGCAGACGATGTTATCCATGTAGGCTCTTCAACCCCCATCTCCGGTGCAAACAAACATAGGAGAGCAACAGAGAAAATGAACGCAGAACTAAGAACAGCTACGTGGGAAAAAAATGGAGAATCACAACCAACCCATATAAAGTCCTCATCAGCACCATCGGCTGTTTAGCATCAACCATAGAAGACAAAGCGGGCATTTCCATCAGAGGTACACGAATCGCTATTAGTAATCCAAACAAGATCCTAGAGTATGAGATAGACAGATTACTCCACTCTACATCCTACATAACCAAAAAAGTGAACCTAGCAAAAGCCCGCCTAGGCCAACTTTACCGATTGAATGCAGCTCCCTCCCACATCAAGAAACACCTGTACAAGATGATGATCAGACCTCTGCTAGAATACCCTTGCGTACCCATGTAATTAACAACTAAAATCAACATGCTAAAACTCCAAAGAGTCCAAAACAGAGCCCTCCGCTTTATCACTGCCACCAGATTCAGAGACAGACTCAGGACGGAAGACCTGCACACATAACAGAGAATCACTGCAATTAATGTCAGGCTAGACAAACTAAAGAGGAGACAACTATATGACAGAGATGACCCACCCCAACGATCGAACACGACCGGCTACACCATCAACACCCCTCTTCCCCCCACAGATCCCAAAGAATGACCCTCTAACAAAGAGTCCGACGCTTCGTCCACAAGGAGAACTTCCCTCGACCAAGAATCCTGAGTGACCTCCCCGAAGAAGAAGAATGGATACCACCAGAACCATTCTACGTCCAGTAACATGGATTAACGCTCCCCATTTCTGGGTGATCCACTTCTGTCAATCAACACCTTACAACTAACGTTGAAACATCTACAACCATCCTACAGCAGGACACCACCTCAGAAACTGCTTAGCCAACCAACTCCAGGTGAGCAACCAACCTCCATCAAACGACCTGTAACTACCACCTGCAGCTGCAGCCTTACAACCGACCTCTTGCGAGAAAAAAAAGGCAATTGCAAACAGTATGCATCCTTCCAATTCAGTGGCACACCGGTATACAGCTGGTATAGCGGTGCGTAATTGATGGGCAGGAGGTATGCCTATCTTATGAATTCAGCTTTTTCACGAATAAAACAACACACACGCACACGTATTTAAATTGCACCAAAGTGGATAGGCCACTTACCTTTAAAACCTCACTTCCCCCTCCACCCTCCCAAACCTTTCCCACATTCCATCCTTACCCATCCTTCTTCCTTCCCCATCTTACCAAAGCTCTGGTCAGAACCCCGCACCTCGCCGAAAAACAAATACCTGAGAGGGACATATCGCAATCCCTTAAAGCGTTTGTATCCTCAAGTGCGCCGTGTAATGGTACAAATACAAAGCAAGTCTTTATTTTAGATTATTCGCTCAGTATTGAACGTTGTTAACTATCAATATATATGATAAAGCGCAGTCAATCTTGAGCGAAACGTCGTCTTAAACAATGGTTAGCTCTGCATTACGTGACTTTATATCCACTGCTAAGCTTGCAGCCCAAGTCACCAATAATCTGAAGGATGCTAACGAGGAAACCAGAGAGAGAGAGAGAGAGAGAAAGAGAGAGAGACAGAGACAAAGAGAGAGAGAGAGAGAGAGAGAGAGAGAGAGAGAGAGAGAGAGAGAGAGAGAGAGAGAGAGAGAGAGAGAGAGAGAGAGAGAGAGAGAGAGAGAGAAATGAGTCAGAAGAAAGCGTTATTTCTTAAGACTTGCTCCAGTCACTCTAACAGTCTGCGGCTCCCCACCCTGAAGGAAAATCTGGTTATGAGAGTTTTGTTTTTACCTTGCCATTAGCGAACGGAGGATCGAGTTACCACCGGTTGCTCTGAATAACCCCCACAGATTCAGTCCAATCTCAATAACACGAATGCAAACAAACTACGGAAATGTTGGAATTCTACCACTCACTCGCCTTGCGTTCAAACCCCGCCCGTTCCGTTGTTTGAAGAGCCTGAGGTATATGATAGAAGACGGAGATTAAAATACTGGAGACAAGACAGGTAGAGCAGTTTGGAGATAGCAACAAAGGTGCGCAGAGTCCGCTAGTGGAAGTGGGTCATGTTGATAAGTTGAGCAAGCGATTTAGCGCGCTTTAAATAAACATAAATAAACAATTGAGCACCGACGGTACATCAAGATGCAAGACACCGAGCAGTGTTTGTTGGAGGCCTCACCTGACCTCCCTCGGTATATGAAGAACGTGCTGGCTTTAACCATCTTAATAGCTTCAGCAGTCTTCACACCAGTGACACATTTCATACATTTTCACGTGTGTGTGTGTACTCACCTATTTGTGGTTGCAGGGGTCAGTTCACAGCTCCTGGCCCCGTCTCGTCGCTAATTACTACTAGGTCCACTCTATTCCTGCTCCAAGACATTTATTGTGCTTTTTAAAGCTTTGTATGGATCCTGCCTCCAGTGCATCACTCTCCAAACTGTTCAACTTCTTCACAACTCTGTGACTGAGGAAATACTTCATAACATCTCTGTGACTCTTCTGAATTCTCACTTGTGTGTGTCTGTGTGTGTCTGTGTCTGTGTGTGTTTGTCTTTGTGTGTTCGTTACCATTTATCAAAGGCACGTATCGATACACACTTGGCCTGTGTAGTGTTTCTGTGCGTGCGCGCGCGCAAGCACTACTGGTTGTCAAAGGCATTTGTCGACAGACACTGGTTATCTTTTTTGTGTGCGCGCAAAAAAAATAAAAGAAAATTCACGAATACTGCACACACAAAAATCTGAGGTGAGCTAACAAGCATGAGAGAGAGAGAGAGAGAGAGAGAGAAAGAGAGAAAGAGAGAGAAAGAGAGAGGGAGAAATTCCGGAAAGGTAGAAAGGAAAGACAACAGAAAAATCGAGAAAAATAACATTAAGAAAATAAATAAGAAGACAAATTAAGACGAAAAAGTGAGAATAAAATATTAAATGTTTTATAAATTACGTATCTGGTCGAGTTTCTTATTTATCTTTTTAAAAACACAACAAAATCTTTGTCTCAGAAACAGAGGAAAATAATGGTGGAATATACTAGTGGAGTAGTACTCTTCTGGTAAGTAAAATACCCGTAGGCCAGAAGAACTAAGGAAGCTTTCATGGAAGAGGTATTTTTTCGTTTGTGTGTGTGTGTGTGTGTGTGTGAGAGAGA
Source organism: Cherax quadricarinatus (assembly GCF_038502225.1). NCBI lineage: Eukaryota > Metazoa > Arthropoda > Malacostraca > Decapoda > Parastacidae > Cherax > Cherax quadricarinatus. The sequence continues at coordinate 16,206,760 of NC_091313.1, forward strand.
GAGAGAGAGAGAGAGAGAGAGAGAGAGAGAGAGAGAAAGCAAATGCATTTTCGCTTATCCTCTTCTACTTTCTTTACTACTCTGCATGTGAGGTCATATTTTATAGCATCTTATCATTCGTTGTTTTCACTCAGTTAAAGAAATAATCTGTATTTAATGGTATCATGATAAGCGGAGGAGGCAGCCAGTCCACAAGAACGCAGAAAACACCGCAAACTTGCCAAACTTTTCATTATAAAGATTGTTTCATCAAGGGGAAACTTCATCAAGTTATGATTTGATAAGTTTCCTTTGAGCGATACTTCGTTTTAGTATAAACTCACAATATTTTTAGTGTGTTTTTCTCCTTCCTGGTAACCTGGTATAGTCTTGTATGTGATTATTGTCCCTTCTTTATCATCTGCCAACCAATGATGGCACTGTGATTTAAATCGTCGCCACATACCTACTGACTTTTTCTATTTTAACCACACCTTTGCAGGTGTGGGCATCACCCTATACCAACTGCAGTTACATTTATGCTTCACATGTGTTAGGAACTTATTATAATTTCTCTCTTAAAATATGAGATGGAGCATTTGAGTTTTCCAATTAAGTATTTATGTAATGATCTTCTAAAATCATCTGTTGGCTGCTGCCAATATTTTACCTCGTCTGTAGTCTTCGCATCGCCAAGTTTTAGCTTTCTATTGCACTTTATTTTTTTTTTTTTACTTTTGGACACAAGCACCATAATTCGTTCCGAAGAAGTTTTTTTTCAGTAGGTTATATACATCTTGGTCCGGTGGAGATCCACTGAAACCATTATATCCACAACCAAATTTCATAGGGAAAGTAGTTGCATTCTCTTGATAAAATAATTCAGATTAACTGAACAGTAGAATCACTTTGCCATTTAGAATATTTTATTTACAAAGGTGAAGCAAGAGCCAGTGATATTTACAACAGTCTCAGTAAAAGAAAAAATAGGAATACTACGGAAACCGATAATTTTGTTATTTATTGCCATATAAACAGGCGCAAAAACATGGAAACTATTGTACCCACTCACAGTTAAACTGTACTTCATTTCTTGAATTCTTAATATTTTTGTATTTAGTGGAAAGCAATGATTGGTCTTATATTTTCACTTTCAGTTTTTAAGTTGTTTCATGTATTTTTTTTCATTAGTCTAATTACCAGAGTAACTCTTACCATCTGTTAGACATGCACAAGTAAATTCCCTAGGATCCCATCATATTAATAATGATAACCATTAAACTGAGAGAGAATATTCGTCAAGTATATATAAAACAAATTTCATGTTTCACCACAAGATTCTTGAGTCAACTATTACATCGTGACCCAATATCATTCACTCACAATGCCAGTTGAAAATTAATGCTACCAGTATCCTTTCTTTAGTAGAGGCGAGAAGGCTGCTGAAGGGAAAACGAATGCAGTGCATGACCTGACAGTCCATGAATCCTACTTGACATTTTCCCTTACATTGGGCGAGAAAACTGTTAAGGAAAAAAGGCAAGTGAGGCACATAACTTTCTCTGTTACATAGTTGAGAGTCTGGTTCTCGCGGGACTCAGACCTGGTGGAAGGCGGAATTTGCAGTCACCCAGCCACTGGGTATGGGTGGGTGGGGGACATTGGAATATAGCTCAGGCAACAGTCGCAAGTACTTTTAATTTCAATGTTTTACATTAATCGGTCACACTAAACCACGACAGTTTAAGAAATTTCACATACATATTGATTTTTTTTCAGAAACTAATTTTTTCATCAGCATGCAACTTTTAAGACCATACAGATTAATATTCTTGCAGCGCCACTGGGTATTTGCAACTATGTAATTACTTCGTCTACTATGGGGTACTTCAAAGGCTCTATATTCATGCCTCAGCCTTAGTTCATGCGACTACCTTGTATACAAGTGTCATCTGAGGTGCATCTTACGCAATACAAATTTACATTACTGATAATACCGTGTAGCATTGCTTCCATCCAAGATGGTTTGCTCACTCATCATGTGTGTATATATATATATATATATATATATATATATATATATATATATATATATATATATATATATATATATATATATATATATATATATATATATATATATATATATATATATCTGTTGGAGTGTGAGCAGGGTAATATTTAGTGAAGGGATTCAGGGAAACCGGTTATTTTCATATAGTCGGACTTGAGTCCTGGAAATGGGAAGTACAATGCCTGCACTTTAAAGGAGGGGTTTGGGATATTGGCAGTTTGGAGGGATATGTTGTGTATCTTTATACGTATATGCTTCTAAACTGTTGTATTCTGAGCACCTCTGCAAAAACAGTGATAATGTGCGAGTGTGGTGAAAGTGTTGAATGATGAAAGTATTTTCTTTTAGGGGATTTTCTTTCTTATTTGGGTCACCCTGCCTCGGTGGGAGACGGCCGACTTGTAGAAAAATATATATATATATATATATATATATATATATATATATATATATATATATATATATATATATATATATATATATATATATATATATATATATATATATATATATATATATATATATATATATATATATATATATATATATATATATATATATATATATATATATATATATATATACACACATATAAATGTCGAATAGATAAAACTTGCAATTTTGCTTAAATAGCAACGCTCATCTTGCCTAGTAAGGCAAGTGAAAATTTGAGTATGCAACAATTTCGCAGAAATCATTCTGAACATAACGAAAAAAATATTTCATTGTGTTTGTTTATTAAAATATTGTCAACTTCTCTAAAATATATTTGGTAGGATTACGCTAAATTAAATTGCACTTGTTATAATAGGGTTAGGTAAGGTTTCCAAGTTCCTTTTGGTAAAAAATTATTAATTTTTACGTTAACATAAATGAAAAAAATATATCTTTAAACGTATAAGAGACTTTTAGAAAAGGCTTAATTTTAAATGAGTTCTTGCTAGTTGACCAATTTTACCTATTCGACTCATACATATTATATATATATATATATATATATATATATATATATATATATATATATATATATATATATATATATATATATATATATATATTTATATATATATATATATGTATATATGTCGTGCCGAATATGTAAAACTGGTCAATTAACAAGAACTCATTGAAAATTAAATCCTTTCTAAAATTTTCTCTTATACGTTTAAAGATATATTGGGTAAGAGGATTTTGAGAAGCCAAGAATTATAATAATATATAACAATAATTTTTATTTGGACATGATACATAGTTGTACAAGGAGTTATAGTAGTTGGGTGTACATGCTAAAAGCCCCTTGTATGCAGAGTATTATGGGCAGCCTTAAAATTTACTTAAGATTAGCTAAGCAATGATAGATTCATTGGTAAAGATTACAGTAAACAATTTACAACATGAAGTACAAATGAGTTTTTTAAGCAAAGAAATTTGAACATTTCAATTATGAAGCTTTATAGTTGTACAAATTTGTAGCATTGCAATGTATAATATAACAAAATGATCAATATATTATGTGTAGTCATGCAATTTATTAATCCGATCAAGTCGAATAAAATCAATGATTTGTAGTGCAGAAACAGGTCATATGGTCATTAGATGAGTTACTGTGCATTCAAGAGAATGGATTATTCTGTTAGGTAATATAATTAAAAACATAAGTTTGTTAGGGTCACGGGTTATACATTTATGAAATACAGTTATTCAATATTTATTTAGTTTTGGGTGAGTAAGTGGTGTTTAAGAAGAGTCTTGAATTGATAAACAGACAGCGTTTCTTTTGTATTCACAGGTAATGAATTCCAAATTTTTATATAGTGTGAGATGAACACGGGGAACATCAAAGAGTGATCTGTGCCTTGTGTTATGGTCATGTGTTCTGTTGAGGTTGGTAAGGAGAAGTTTGAGGGGAGGGTTTATATCTGAGTTAAGTGTTCTGTGTATGTAGTATCACAATAATAAGTATGGATGTTTTGTACAAAACCTTAGAGTTTTGAATATTGGTGGAGTATGCTATCTGGAGTGGGAATTTATCATTCTGACTGCAGCCTTTTGTTGGGTAATTAATGGTCTGAGATGATTTATTGTTGTTGAGCCCCAAGCATAGATTCCATAGGTGACATAGGGTTAAATGAGTGAGTGATATAGAGCCAGGAGATAGGGCAGGAGTCGAACGCTATCTTTAACCACGTTAGCTCCTGTAATCACCCACCGTGTTGGGATGCTGCCCAAATTATTGTACCAAACAGTTCCGTCATAAAAAAGAAACATAATTGAATCTTCTCTCTTGAAACTTGACAGGAATACTGTATATAACGCAAATTTTGGGTTATATAAGCTCGATAGCTATCTAGTAGAGTCTACTGTACACAACCTTAAACAACACTGCTATACAAAATCACAGGATTGCTCATTATGCCAGGTGGTCTCATGATGGATTGGTGACGCTCGACCAGTTGTCTACACACCAAAACACCATGCTACGCCAGTTGATGTATGGTTATATAACGCGTTTAGCTGTGATTGTACCATACATTGACAAGATTACCTGATTACATAGGTAGTGGGTTAAATGATATTAGAAGTAGAAATATGAATCATAAAAATATTATTGGAATGGTATAGAAGAATCCCAAGTAAGCATAATAATCGATACTGAGAAGAATAGTAGACAATATAAAGGATACGTCTCAGTACCCCTGAGAACATTCGAGAACAGGACATTTAAACGGACAAAGAGCACATTCATTTCCTTTCTTCTATTAATTAAATAGGTTACACAGAAAAATAGCAATCCATACATATAATATCCACTGAGAAACGTATTTTCTCAAGTCACAGGACTTGTTCTAAACGGTTAGAAAAGCTTAGGGCCAACTATTATACCTTCTATTTTCATAATTCTTGACTTCTCAAAACCCTCTTACCCCATATGGAGGAGACAGGGAATGGTGGCAGTGGTGCGTGTGACGCTGATTGCTGGCCACATTCTAAGAGAGCAAAGACGAGGCAACAGGCCCAATTCTGCGCTACTCTGAGAAAAACTTCCTCTCACTCCTTCAGTTGCAACCTTGCAACATTGCATAGCTCCTGATGACGCACTCAGAAGTGTGAAAGTGCTTGAGCTAAAGATTTCCACCCCCTGTGGCGGCTTGTCTTGCATATAATTATATATATATATATATAATATATATATATATATATATATATATATATATATATATATATATATATATATATATATATATATATATATATATATATATATATATATATATAAGAAAATATATTTAAAGCATTGAGAAAGGAGAAAATATATGTTCGTGTGGTAAGAAGAGAACGTTATACCATGCCATAAAATACACTTACTTACGGAAATGGAGAGAGGAGAAAGTCCGTGGAGTTTTACCGCATTTTTCTCAGGTCTGAGGTAACTTAAATACTGCTAGGTAAAAGAAGAGTACTGGTGGAAAAAACCTTTTTACTCGCTACACGAGGTCGTTGTGTGAGGAAGCTGGTTTGTTGGGCTCGACCATTCACGGCGGGTCAGAGAGAAACACAGAATTCTGTGCAATGCGTTGCAGACCTGGAGCCTAAGATGTGCTGTTTTAACGGCAAATGTTTAATTTTAACGTTTCTCACGTGAAATAACAATTTTCGAAACACAGAGAGCTAACACTAACGTTTAACGTTCAGTCAGTTCTTCTCCAGAAGGCTTAAAAAGGTGACATCTGGTGTAATATCTAAAACTACAATTAGAGATTAAAACAGAGAACTTAAAATTTGTATTCATGGCGACGTTTGTATTAAAACATAGCCATGTGTTAAGTGTGTATTACATTAATATTATGAAATGTGTTATGATATTAACCACCACAGAATGCTAACCACTGGACAAGAAGAAAGGATATACTTTCAATAATTACAGGAATCAATATTTTTTTAAGAAATCTTTAACATACTGGAATCCCATCCATTCTTTTTTCTTTTATACAAAACCTCTCCATCATATGCACTCTTTCCCAAGACATAATACTACGTTTTATCAAACACCTGAACTCACTCTCTCCAACACACACACACACACACACACACACACACACACACACACACACACACACACACACACAACGATAAACCCCATTAGCAGGAAGACAGTGGACCCCTAGTGACCGGCGAAGAGGCAGGGCAAGAAGCTGTGGCTCCACACCTGCAACCACATATAGATGAATTCACACACAGACATGCTCACTCGCTCTCTCCAACACATGAAATCTTTCCAAAACGCTAACACTCCAACACAAATTTCTCCAACATACAAGCTCTTTAGCCAATGCACGCATTAACACCTCTTTTTTCTAACACTGATTTAATCTCATTTCTCCTTAACTCATGCTTCCGGAGACTTAGCACAGGCAATTAAATTTAATTTCGAGGTTCGAAGAAGTATTGAATTTAATCAAAGAAACAAGGAAATTTTTTACCTAATTCTTTATGTTTATATCACACAGCAATCTTCTCAGTAGTATTAGTAGAGATAAATTACAGTAAAGGATCAAATCTAAAGATAATAAGTTTAATTATTTTATAGTGTGGAAAAAATAGTGTGGGTGGGGGTGGGGGGTTGGATAATTGGTGAGGTTGTGTGCATGTGTGGGGTGGATAATGGGTGGGGTTGTGTGCATGTGTGGGGGTGGATAATGGGTGGGGTTGTGTGCATGTATGTGTAGAGGAAGGGGAATTAAGGATGAGGGTGTTTACTGCCAGTTGTCAGGCTCACTTCCCAATGACACGTCGCCTGTGTGTGTGTGTGTGTGTGTGTGTGTGTGTGTGTGTGTGTGTGTGTGTGTGTGTGTGTGTGTACTCACCTAATTGTACTTACCTAATTGTGGTTGCAGGGGTCGAGACTCAGTTCCTGGCCCCGCCTCTTCACTGATCGCTACTAGGTCCTCTCCCTGCTTCCTGAGCTTTGTCATACCTCTTCTTAAAACTATGTATGGTTCCTGCCTCCACTACATCACTTCCCAAACTATTCCACTTCCTGACGACTCTATGACTGAAGAAATACTTCCTAACGTCCCTGTGACTCGTCTGAGTCTTCAGCTTCCCTTGTTTCTGTGTCTCCTCTCTGGAACATCCTATCTCTGTCCACCTTGTTTATTCCCCGCAGTATCTTGTATGTTATTATCATGTCTTCCCTGACCCTTCTGTCCTCCAGTGTCGTCAGTCCGATTTCCCTCAACCTTTCCTCGTACGACATTCCCCTGACCTCTGGGACTAGCCTTGTTGCAAACCTTTGTACTTTCTCTAACTTCTTGACGTGCTTGACCAGGTGTGGGTTCCAGGCTGGTGCTGCATACTCCAGTATGTGCCTAACATACACAGTGTGCAGTGTCTTGAACGATTCCTTATTAAGGTATCGGAACGCTATTCTCAGGTTTGCCAGGCGCCCGTATTGGTTTATGTGTGCCTCCGGTGACGTGCTCGGTGTTATGGTCACCCCAAGGTCTTTCTACCTGAGTGAGGTCTGTAGTCTTTGTCCACCTAGCCTATACTCTGTCTGCGGTCTTCTTTGCCCCTCCCCAATCTTCATGACTTTGCATTTGGCAGGGTTGAATTCGAGAAGCCAGTTTCTGGACCACATGTCCAGCCTGTCCAGGTCTCTTTGCAGTCCTGCCTCATCCTCATCCGATTTAATTCTTCTCATCAGCTTCACATCATCTGCGAATAGGGACACTTCAGAGTCTATTCCTTCCATCATGTCGTTCGCATATATCAAAAACAGCACTGGTCCTAGAACTGACCCCTGTGGGACCCCGCTCGTCACAGGTGCCCACTGTGATACCTCTTCACGTACCATCATTCGTTGTTGCCTCCCTGTCAGGTATTACCTGATCCATTGCAGTGCCCTTCCTGTTATATGCGCCTGATCCTCCAGCTTCTGCACTAATCTCTTGTGTCAAAGGCATTCCTGCAGTCTAGGAAAATGCAATCAACCCACCCCTCTCTCTCGTGTCTTACTTCTGTTACCTTGTCATAAAACTCCAAAAGGTTTGTGACACAGGATTTGCCTTCCATGAACCCATGCTGGTTTTCATTTATAATCTTGTTCCGTTCCAGGTGTTCCACCACTCTCCTCCTGATAATCTTCTCCATGACTTTGCAAACAATACACGTCAGAGACACAGGTCTGTAGTTTAGTGCCTCATTTCTGTTTCCTTTCTTAAATATGGGGACTACATTTGCTGTCTTCCATTTCTCAGGTAGTTGCCCAGTTTCAAGGGATGTGTTGAAGATTGTGGTTAGGGGCACGCACAGCATCTCTGCTCCTTCTCTAAGGATCCACTGGGAGATGTCCGGTCCCATCGCCTTTGAGGTATCAAGGTCACTTAGCAGCTCGGTTGTTCGTATGTCATCCAACACTTGTTGGTATATTCCACCTTGATGTTCCCTTCTGTGCTGCCTTCCCACAGCCCTTCTTGTCTCTACTGTAAAAAATTCCTTAAATCTCCTGTTTAGCTCCTCGCATACCTCCTGATCATTTCTTGTGAGTTCTCCACCTTCTGTCCTCAGTCTGATCACCTGGTCTTTGACTGTTGTCTTCCTCCTGATGTGGCTATACAACAGTTTCGGGTCTGTCTTGATTTTCGATGCTATGTTATTTTCATACTGTCGCTGGGCCTACCTCCTTACCTTTGCATACTCGTTCCTGGCTCTGCGACTAATCTCCCTATTTTCATGTGTTCTCTGCCTTCTGTACTTTTTCCATTCTCTATTGCACTTTGTTTTTGCCTCCTTACACCGTCGGGTAAACCATGGGCTCGTTCTGGTCTTCCCATTGTTTCTGTTGCCCTTGGGAATAAACCTTTCCACTGCCTCCTTGCATTTTGTTGTTACATATTCTATCATTTCATTTACTGGCTTTCCTGCCAGTTCTCTGTCCCACGGAACCTCCTGCAGGAAGTTCCTCAACCCTATGTAGTCCCCTCTTTTATAGTCTGGCTTTTCCCATTCAACTCCTGCTACTCTCTCCACTTGCAACTCCACTATGTATTCAAAGCACAGAACCACGTGGTCACTAGCTCCTAGGGGATTCTCATATATGATGTCCTCAATGTCCGAACTTCCCAGGGTGAACACAAGGTCCAATCTTGCTGGTTCATCCTCCCCTCTCACTCTGGTGGTGTCCTTAACATGTTGGTGCATGAGGTTTTCCAGTACCACATCCAACATCTTGGCTCTCCATGTTTCGGGACCCCCATGTGGCTCCAGGTTTTCCCAGTCAATCTCCCTGTGGTTGAAATCCCCCATAACCAGCAACTTTGCTCTGCTTGAGTGAGCTCTTCTTGCCACCTCAGCAAGTGTGTCCATCATTGCTCTGTTGCTCTCTTCATATTCCTCTCTTGGTCTCCTGCAGTTCTTGATGGATTATACATCACTGCAATGACCACCTTGTGCTCCCCAGACTGAAGTGTACCTACTATGTAGTCCCTTTCTCCTGTTTCGTCTATGCCTCCCATTTTCTCGAATTTCCATCTGTTTTTTACGAGCAGAGTAACCCCTCCTCCCCCTCTGCCCCTTCTATCTTTCCTCATGATCTGGTATCCTGGTGGGAAGATTGCATCTGTTATTGTCTCCGTGAGTTTTGTTTCTGTAACTGCTATGATGTCTGGGGACTTCTCATTGATTCTTTCTTGCCATTCCTCATATTTATTCGTTAATCCATCCGCATTTGTGTACCAAACCTTCAACTTCTGTTCTAATATTGTAACTGTGGTCCTGGGGGAATACTGGGGTTGGGAGAGCAGGAGCCCTGGTGGGGGGCTGTGGGGGGTTGCAGTGGAGGTGGAGGAAGAGCTCCCATAGTGGGTTGCTGTAGGGGTAGGGTTCATGGTGCGGGGGGTGGGAAAAGAGGGATCGGTGTGTGATGGTTGGTTTGGATTGTTCAGTTGCCTTGGGGTGTCGTGGCTGGAGTCCTTCTGCAGGTGTTTCTGGGGGGTGTGTTTGTCCTTCCATCTGTTCCTGGGTTATTCTGCTCTCCTTTTTCATTTCCTCCCATTCCTCCTTTCGTTTTTGCACTCTCTCTTTCAGTATCATCCTTTCCTCCTGTGTTCTGTCTCGATCGAGGTACGCACTTATGAACTCCTGTTTGCCTCTCAGCCGTGCTTTCTCCTGCAGGATCATGGTTCGAGTTGATTCTGCCTTGAAAATTACTTTGAGAGGCCGATTCCTTTTCTTTGAGAACCACCCGATTCTCCAAAAATTTGCCACCTGGGTCATGTCTCTCTCGCCTATCACCTTCATGATACCTTCAATCGTTTTTTTCTCCTCCTGCTTTCTTTCATAAGTTTCCCCTTCAGCTTCGTCTAGCTCATAGACAAAAACTGATCTCTCCCTTTCCACCTCCCACTGTAACTCCCATTGCATCCTCTGAGGTGTTATAGTTCCTTCCCGTGGAGTATTCCTTCCTTCAGTCCCTTCCCTAGCTGTGGCCCCTATGCTCATTGGTTTGTCCTTCCTGCTCACCTGTTCCTGGCCCCCACAAGTGTCTGGTAAGGTTCCTGCACATGTCCTAGTTCCTTCAATGTCTTCCAACCTCTCATTCTGTCCTAGTGTGCTCCCTGTCTTTGTTTTGGCACCATGTGGGTTTGACAGGACCTCTGCATACAGTTTAGCTTCCATGCTCCCTTCAGACCCTTTGTCTGTGTCTGATGTAAACATTGCTGATGCTACTTCTGTATTATCTTTGTCTCTAGGCTGTTTCAGATTTCTCAGCTCCTCTTCTAATCTCTGTATCTTGTTTTCTGTGTGTGTGTGTGTGTGTGTGTGTGTGTGTGTGTGTGTGTGTGTGTGTGTGTGTGTGTGTGTGTGTGTGTGTGCGTGTGTGTGTGTGCGTGCGTGTGTGTGTGTGTGTGGTTGTGGTTGCAGGGGTCGAGACACAGCTCCTTGCCTCGCCTTCCCTGTTCGCTACTAAGTCCTCTCTCTCCCTGCTCCACTAGCTTTATCACACCTCGTCTTAAAACTATGTTTGGTTCCTGCCTCCACTGCATCCCTTCCTAGACAATTCTACTTCCTGACAACTCTAGAGTTGTCAGGAAGTATTTCTTTAAAGAAATACTTCCTAACATCTCTTTGACTCGTCTGAGTTTTCAACTTTCCAATTATGACCCTTTGTTTCTGTATCCAACCTCTGGAACATCCAGTCTGTCTACCTTGTCAATTCCTCGCAGTATTTTGTATGCCGTTATCATGTCTCCCCCAACCCTCCTGTTATCCAGTGTCGTTATCCCGATTTCCCTTAACCATTCCTCGTAGGACATTTCCCTTAGCTCTGGAACTAGACTTGTTGCAAACCTTTGCACTTTCTCTAATATCTTGACGATGTTAACCAAGTGTGGGTTCCAAACTAGTGCTGCATACTCCAGTATGGGCCTGACGTACACGGTGTACAGAGTCTTGAACGATTCCTTACTGAGGTATTGGTATCGGTATGTACTCACCTAATTGTACTCACTAATTGTGGTTGCAGGGGTCGAGACTCAGCTCCTGGCCCCGCCTCTTCACTGATCGCTACTGGGTCCTCTCTCTCTCTGCTTCCTGAGCTTTGTCATACCTCTTCTTAAAACTATGTATGATTCCTGCCTCCACTACTTCATTTGCTAGGCTATTCCACTTGCTGACAACTCTATGACTGAAGAAATACTTCCTAACGTCCCTGTGACTCGTCTGAGTCTTCAGCTTCCAGTTGTGACCCCATGTCCCTGTGTCCCCTCTCTTGAACATCCTATCTCTGTCCACCTTGTCTATTCCCCGCAGTATCTTGTATGTCGTTATCATGTCTCCCCTGACCCCTCTGTCCTCCAGTGTCGTCAGTCCGATTTCCCTTAACCTTTCCTCGTACGACATTCCCTTGAGCTCTGGGACTAGCCTTGTTTCAAACCTTTGTACTTTCTCTAACTTCTTGACGTGCGTGACCAGGTCTGGGTTCCAGACTGGTGCTGCATACTCCAGTATGGGCCTAACATACACAGTGTACAGTGTCTTGAACGATTCCTTATTAAGGTATCGGAACGCTATTCTCAGGTTTGCCAGGCGCCCGTATGCTGCAGCGGTTATTTGGTTGATGTGTGCCTCCGGTGATGTGCTCGGTGTTATGGTCACCCCAAGGTCTTTCTCCCTGAGTGAGGTCTGTAGTCTTTGTCCACCTAGCCTATACTCTGTCTGCGGTCTTCTGTGCCCCTCCCCAATCTTCATGACTTTGCATTTGGCTGGATTGAATTCGAGAAGCCAGTTACTGGACCACATGTCCAGCCTGTCCAGGTCTCTTTGCAGTCCTGCCTCATCCTCATCCGATTTAATGGAGTTGAAGTGACAGGATGGAGCCTTGTATAGCGCCAGGAGGTGAGACGTAGGTCACTTTGGGAGGTCAGGTCCCTCTCAAATCCAGCCGTTCTCACTAGTGTGTCTTACCTAACAACCTGTCGGTATTTTATACCATTTTAATGTTCAATCTGTCAGACACTGCAACACAAGGGTATCTTGGTACAGACCTGAAATCAACTTCAACAACCTCTACTAGTGAGAACGGCTGGATTTGAGAGGGACCTGACCTCCCAAAGTGACCTACGTCTCACCTCCTGGCGCTATATAAGGCTCCATCCTGTCACTTCTACTCCATATTGTTTCAGACCGGAACAGTGCTCTTCTCCAGACTGAGGGACTGACCACCTCAAAACTTTAAGGGTGATGGACTGATTACATCGTCTTCAAGTCTCTTCTGCTTCTATCAACTTTTCTGTACTCGACTGAAGAAGCCTACTGTGTAGGCGAAACGTTTCGAAATAAAGATACCTAACTGTTGCATATGTGTCTTACCTAACATCCTTTCCAGGTGTTCGACCACTCTCCTCCTGATAATCTTCTCCATGACTTTCCGCACAATACATGTCAGAGATACAGGTCTGTAGTTTAGTGCCTCGTTTCTGTTTCCTTTCTTAAATATGGGGACTACATTAGCTGTCTTCCATTTCTCAGATAGTTGCCCAGTTTCAAGGGATGTGTTGAAGATTGTGGTTAGAGGCAGGCACAGCATCTCTGCTCCTTCTCTAAGGACCCATGGGGAGATGTTGTCCGGTCCCATCGCCTTTGAGGTGTCAAGGTCACTTAAGAGCTTCTTCACCTCCTCCTCAGTTGTTCGTATGTCATCCAACACTTGTTGGTATATTCCCTCTTGATGTTTCCTTCTGTGCTGTCTTCCCACAGCCCTTCCTGTCTCTACTGTAAAAACTTCAGCTCCTCACATACCTCCTGATCATTTCTTGTGAGTTCTCCACCTTCTGTCCTTAATCTGATCACCTGGTCTTTGACTGTTGTCTTCCTCCTGATGTGGCTATACAACAGTTTCGGGTCAGTCTTGATTCTCGATGCTATGTCATTTTCATACTGTCGTTGGGCCTCCCTCCTTACCTGTGCGTACTCATTCCTGGCTCTGCGACTGATCTCCCTATTTTCGTGTGTTCTCTGCCTTCTGTACTTTTTCCATTCTCTATTGCATTTTGTTTTTGCCTCCTTACACCGTCGGGTAAATCAGGGGCTCGTTCTGGTCTTCCCGTTGTTACTGTTGCCCTTGGGAATAAACCTTTCCACTCCCTCCTTGCATTTTGTTGTTACATATTCTATCATTTCATTTACTGGCTTTCCTGCCAGTTCTATGTCCCACTGGACCTCCCGCAGGAAGTTCTTCAACCCTATGTAGTCCCCTCTTTTATAGTCAGGCTTTACCCATTCAACTCCTGTTATTCTCTCCACTTGCAGCTCTACTATGTATTCAAAGCACAGAACCACGTGGTCGCTAGCTCCTAGGGGACTCTCATACTTGATGCCCTCAATGTCTGAGCTGCCCAGGGTGATCACAAGGTCCAATCTTGCTGGTTTATCCTCCCCTTTCACTCTGGTAGTGTCCTTAACATGTTGGTGCATGAGGTTTTCCAGCACCACGTCCAACATCCTGGCTCTCCATGTTTCGGGACCCCCATGTGGCTCCAGGTTTTCCCAGTCAATCTCCCTGTGGTTGAAATCCCCCATAACCAGCAACTTTGCTCTGCTGGAGTGAGCTCTTCTTGCCACCTCAGCAAGTGTGTCCACCATTGCTCTGTTGCTCTCTTCATATTCCTCTCTTGGCTTTCTGCAGTTCTGTGGTGGATTATACATCACTGCAATGACCACTTTGTGTTCCCCAGACTGAAGTGTATCTGCTATATAGTCGCTTTCTCCCGTCTCATCTATGCCTTCCATTTTCTCGAATTTCCATCTGTTTTTTACGAGCAGAGCAACCCCACCTCCCCCCTGCCCCTTCTATGTTTCCTCATGATCTGGTATCCTGGTGGGAAGATTGCATCTGTTATTGTCTCCGTGAGTTTTTTTTCTGTAACTGCTATGATGTCTGGAGACTTCTCATTGATTTTTTCTTGCAATTCCTCATGTTTATTCGTTAATCCATCTGCATTTGTGTATCAGACCTTCAACTTCTGTTCTAATACTGTAACTGTGGTGCGGGGGGTGGAAACAGAGGGATCGGTGTGTGATGGTTGGTTTGGATTGTTCAGTTGCCTTGGGGGTGTCGTGGCTGGAGTCCTTCTGCAGGTGTTTCTGGTGGGTGCGTTTGTCCTTCCATTTGATCCTGGGTTATTCTGCTCTCCTTTTTCATTTCCTCCCATTTCTCCTTTCGTTTTTGAACTCTCTCTTTCATTGTCTTCCTTTAGTCCTGAGTTCTGTCTCGATCGAGGTACACACTCCGGAACTCCTGTTTGCCTCTCAGCCGTGCTTTCTCCTGCAGGATCATGGTTCGGGTTGATTCTGCCTTGAAAATTACTTTGAGAGGCCAATTCCTTTTCTTTGTGAACCACCCAATTCTCCGAAAATTTGCCACCTGGGTCATATCCCCCTCGCCTATTACCTTCATGATATCTTCTATCACTTTTTTCTCCTCCTGCTTTCTTTCATCATAAGTTTCCCCTTTAGCTTCGTCTAGCCCATAGACAAACACGGATCTCTCCCTTTCCACCTCCCACTGTGACTCCCATTGCATCCCCTGATGTGTTTTAGTTCCTTCCCGTGGAGTGTTCCTTCAGTCCCTTCCCTAGTTATGGCCCCTATGCTTCTTGGTTTGTCCTTCCTGCTCACCTGTTCCTGGCCCCCACAGGTATCTGGTAAGATCCTTGCACATGTCCTAGTTCCTTCAATGTCTTCCAACCTCTCATTCTGTCCTAGTGTGCTCCCTGTCTTTGTTTTGGCCCCATGTGGGTTTGACAGGACCTCTGCATACAGTTTAGTTTCCATGCTTCCTTCAGACCTGTTGTCTGTGTTTGATGTAGCCATTGCCGATGCTACTTCTGTAATATTTTTGTCTCTGTGCTGTTTCAGATGTCTCAGCTCCTCTTCTAATCTCTCTATCTTGATTTCTGCTGCTGTGGCCTGTTGCTTCCACCTTCTGCATTCTGCTGCTAGCCTCTCTTCCATCTTCCTTTCCAGCTCATCTAGTCTCCTTCCCCAGTCTTCCTCCCTTTTTTGAAGCTCTACCTCCCATTCCTCCCTCCCAGATTTGTCCTTTGAGCCCCTTGTCCTCATCCTGGTTCTAGATTCCCCCATTGCTCCACAGAAGGGGGGACGGGTGGTTAGGGGGAGGGGAATAGATGGTTAGGAGGAGGGGGGATGGATGGTTGTGGGGGAGGGGGAGGATGGTTATTGGAGGGGTAGAGATAGTTGGGGGAGGGGGCTAGATGGTTTGAGGGAGAGAGGGGATGGATGGTTATGGGGGAGGGGGAGGATGGTTATTGGAGGGAGGGAGGTAGTTAGGGGGGTTAGACGGCTTGGGGAGGGGTTAGGTGGTTTGGGGGAGGGGTAGGTGGCTAAGGTGAGGTGGTTAGGGAAGGGGGAGAGGTGGTTAGGGGAGGGGGGGTACGTGTTTGTGTCAAGTGGTGGAGGGTGTGTGTGGGTGTGTGTGTGTGTGAGTGTGTATGTGCGTGTGTGTGTGTGTGTGTGTGTGTGTGTGTGTGGTGTGTGTGTGTGGTCTGTGGTGTGTGTGTGGGGTGTGTATGTGTGGTGTGTGTGTGTGTGGTGTGTGTGTGTGTGTGTGGTGTGTGTGTGTGTGTGTGTGTGTGTGTGTGTAGTGTGTGTGTGTTGTGTGTGTGTGTGGTGTGTGGTGTGTGTGTGTGTGGTGTGTGTGTTTGTATATGTGTGTGTGTGTGTGTTTGCGTATGTGTTTTTGTGTGTATGTGTGTGTGTGTTTGTGTGTGTGTGTACCCTTGTGTGTGTGTGCTTGTGTGTGAGGGAGGGAGGGTTAGGGGGGGGGAAGGTGGTGTGGTTGTAAGATCAGTCGTGTAGGCACAAATTTAGTCTCATAAATCTCTCGCAATTATGCTACTCTCTCCACTTATTGCCCTTTCTGGATTTACGCATTAATTGTTGCTGGTTATTATCATTTTCCTTGTTCACATTGAGAGAGGACTTCCTAGCTTCCTAAGTATTCTTACTGCTAATAACTACCGGTAGTAACACTGCCTGTGTGCGTGTGTGCACGTGTGTGTGTGTGAGTGTGTGTGTGTGTGAGAGTGTCTTGTGCGGTGTAATGACTGGCCGCAACTTCTTGTGACCTGACACAACCCTCCTGGGACCTGACCCTAGCACCGTCTTACAATGTTGCCCTTAAAATCTTGTCCCACCTACCTTCTCACACTCGTCAACACTATATTCTCTATGTCTATGCTATTTCTATTCTAATTCTGGTAATAGCTTGTAGGAGTGAGTGACCAGTATCAAACAGTATGCAAGGCCAGCCAGGGCCGTCAACATGTAAACCACAAATAGTCGAATAAACTTTCACTGCAATGGTGCGGTGACAGTTGCCAGCTGCTGATGGCGAAGTCGTAGTACGTAGGCCTTAAATCCCTATTTTGGAGATCCTTCACCTGTGATGTTTATAACCATATATTCTCATACATCCCGCTTCCTCACGCGATTTCACTCTTCACTGATGATAGTACACACTTCACATTATATACACTTCACTTTATATGTATAATGGCACACTTGTCGTGACGTCACTTCTTCAGGCCTACCGCTGCCAATGTGGCAACAGCGCCTAAGATGCCCAACGGTTTGCGCTTTGAAATATTATGATTTCAGCTTTCCTCTCACTTTCTTTAACTAATAACTTTAATTATCACTCGTAGTATTGTTCACTGACGTTCCACTACCACTGATTACTGCTAGCTGTTATTGCACGCCTTACAACGCTAAGGATCTCGGAGCCTTGTTACCCACGTCTGCACCCGACGGACCCACGTGTGTGTGTGTGTGTGTGTGTGTGTGTGTGTACTCACCTAAATGAGGTGAGCACACACACACACACACACACACACACACACACGCGCGCGCGCGGGCGCGCGCGCACTTACCTAGCCTTATTATAAGAAACGCAATTTAATTTAGCATAATCCATGTAAATATATTTTACAGACGAAATATACACAAACACTCTTGCCGAAGTAGACTCGAACCTACGAACCTCGGAACAAGGTACGCAGTGCTATACCATTCTCACCACATTGGACAATAACTTGGCGCCTAGCACAATGCTAGACGTTGATCCAAGGCAGCCAGCTTTCAGGAAGAAGGCTTACAGCTGGCTGCCTTGGATCAACGTCTTGCATTGTCCTAGGCACCAAGATATTGCCCATTGTTTTGAGAATGGTATAGCACTGCATACCTTGTTCCAAGGTTCGTAGGTTCGAGTCTCCTTCGGCCATATATATATATACATATATATATATATATATATATATATATATATATATATATATATATATATATATATATATATATATACATTAAGATGACAGTAAACAGGTGATATCAGAATATGCAAAACAACCACTGTGAAAAAACAGTGAAACTACAAGCGCTTTCGTAAATTCTCATATTATCAAGGAATGTGAGAAGTCACGAAATCGCTTGGAATTTCACTATGTATATATATATATATATATATATATATATATATATATATATATATATATATATATATATATATATATATATATATATATATATATATATATATATATATAGTGAAATTCCAAGCGCTTTCGTATATATATATATATATATATATATATATATATATATATATATATATATATATATATATATATATATATATATATATATATATATATATATATATCTGAAAAAAGAGTACCACCTCTGGAACTGTCCTGGGGACACTCATTCTCAGAGAAAAGAATAAACTTGCTGCAGAGAAAACCCAAGGTTCTCCCTGAAGCTGTCTGAAATTTTTCTCCTACCACCCCCTATATTTAATATAAATTTTATTTAAAGACAAAATACTTTGACAAAAATACAATAAAGAGTAAAACAACATAGATAACTCAGAGCTACATGTCGAATACTTCGTCCAGCTCCCCGGCGGTGGGCCGCGTGCCTAGAATGCTGCAGGCATTTTCCCTCTGGATCGCAAAGTTGAGTCTCTGAAAGAGGAAACTGGCTGCCCTGTGATCTTTGGTTTCTATGATGAGTTTTTCACCGAGCTCTTTGAGGAACTTTAGAGCACACTTGCCCCATGCTCCAAGGATCTCCGACCCTATTGGGACGTAGTTATAGCAAGGGGAAAGGTCTTCATATTTGCGGGTCTTCTTGGTCTCCTTGTGGCTGGCAGCTCCACCCGCTTCAACTAAGAAGTATGGAAAGTAGGTGTCTGCCAATGTGGCAGTACAGTTGTAGTCCCAGGCAATCTGCTTACGATCCTCCCAGGGTAGCATAGTGACTCCATCAGGACGCTCTTGATTTCCGTCAGACCTTTGCACTTGAGGTTCTCGTTTAAGATGTGTTCGGCGTTGTGAATGATTTTATTAAATGAAAAATGCCGATGCTTCTGGAATAGCTCAAGGCATCCTTTTGTGAAGCGTTGCCTAGTGGCCCAAGGAAGGCAGGACCTCCTCACCCAGCTATTACCATTCATTTATCTGACTATTTTGTCTAACCAAAGTATTTGCTTCAATGACGCTTTTGGGGAGACAGTTCTACTCATCAGTAATTCTTTTGCCCTTCCAGTGTTTTTCAACAACCTTCGCAAAATTTAATCACTTCATTCTGAATCTGCTCTTGCGAAATCAAGTGCTTTTAAATGTGTTTAACTTATTCGTGTTATCGATATGTCGACTTTAGTCACCTTATTCAACATCTTGTTACTGAGTCAAAGGTCAGTGCAAATTATGAAAGTTTCCTGACACAGCAGATTAACTATCTTTTTTGTATGCATTCTACTGTATTGGTGTGTTGACGTGTCTACCTACCTGGAGGTGCACAGTAATGTACAATTTAAGTGTGGCCTCGTCAACGACCGACTGATGGTGCAACTTCAGAAGGTCTCTGGGTATTCGTAATCTCATTCGAAGCATTAGGACTGCACATTTGTCAACAGTGATTTTTTTTTCGTCTTTAAGATTAGCCTATCCAAATGAACTTGATGTTCTCACAGATTTCGTCGTCTTTTTTGGGGGGATTTTAATATCTTAACTGTATTTTCATCAAGCTTTTTATATAAGCTATGAGCAAGGGGCCCAAGTGACCATTGTACAAGGTCACTTTGGTCCCCATTCTGATTTGTCTAGATTGATGCAAACTCTGTGATGTCCATCAGTAAGCCTTGACAAAATTCGGAATGAAAATATATTCAGTACGCTGCTACATTCGTTAATATTTCTTTTGTGGTAAACTATGACAGACAATACTGAAGACAAGATGACATCGTATCTTTTTTCATTGTTTCTCAGTTCAAATACTAATGTGAAAGACTAAATTAGCTTGGAAAAGTATCTTTTCTTTTAAATATTCTTCAGATAATGTTCATCAGTGTGAATACTATGATTGGCAGTTACAATTAAAGTATCCAGTAATCTACTAACTTTTGAGGTCAGGGAGACAAGAGATGAGCCTATCACATGGTTTTGTTATAGGTATCAGATCGGTTTTCACTCATATTTCCGCCTCAGTACACGCTTACAGTGTTTTATTAAAAGAGTTGTGGTATTTACTGAGCTCGTGATTTATAGTGCTATAATTCTCCCATTCATTTTACATTCTCACCCTACCGAGCATAACATTACCGAGGGGATAAACACCACCACTACCCCAAAATGGGTACAAATTCCCACAAATACGAAAACTGGCGAGCCACACAAAATGAAACCAAACTTATATAATTGAAACCAAACACAATACGCAAGCCTATAAAACGTAATAAATTATTTTTTTTATTTACACATAGGCCGTTTCCCACCAAGGCAGGGTGGCCTGAAAAAGAAAAACTTTCATCATCAATACAAGGATAATCTTCCTAAAATTTTCACCCTAAAACTCATCGAGGTCTCAGTATGTACTCAAGCAATTCAGAAAAACACGTAAAATATATATATATAAAAAATACACAAACTATTAATGTGTATTTCACCAAAATTAGCAGTATGTAACAAGGTGCATAGAGAGATGCGGGACTTACCGAAAGTAAGTATTCATTGGTTAGACGAGGGTCCCCGATCCTTAGTCGACAAGGAACCATTACAATTTCTTAATTTTATTGTAAAATGAAGGAGGGTCATACACACACTTTCTGCCGAACTCTGTACAACTTGTTGGTCTTCTGAGCAGCTACTCGGAAGTGCTTCCGATTAATGCTCAAGCTCTCACTTTTAACCGCAAGCTTCATCTAGAGAAAACCTGATATGTATTGTGCTAGCGACAGCAGGGCACTCAAAGTAAGATGAGGAACCTGGCTAAACCTTCAATTAATTTAAGTGCAGCAAGTATGGCGTGCATCTCAACAGTAAACACCAGTACTTTGATCGTTTACTGAGCACAAATTATTTTCCTATCAAGAATCACAGCGAAACCTCCATCATCATCATTATTCTTCGAGCATTTGGTAAAGCCTTTAATCTTCATGTTCAAGGAAGTGGAAGAGAGTCATTAACGGGTAAAGACATTAGATTTATTGAAGAGAGACTTTTATTTCTTTCACGGGATGCCAGAGAACTGTTTTGTTTACCTTGTCTACTTGTTTGAGAAAAGTGATGCAGTGGAAGCAATCCTGCGTACCTTGCTTTCGTCAAAACTTTTATATTACAATTGTTTATTACTCAACATTCGGTTACATTTTCTTGTGTTTAAAACAGTATAAATTATCATTATCAGTAAACTATCTGAGTTAGATTTAGGGTGACCTGCTGTTTTCTCAATACTAGTCAAATACACATATTAGACATCCCCAGGACTAGCTTCTCATTCCCATGGAACTTTAATTTCATATTCTCGTTAAAGTCTTCCTATTTCATTTTAATATTTTTGTTTATTTTGACATATTGATTCTGTTGCTAAAGTGTAAATGTTGCTATCCTTACTTAAGACATTTATTAAGGGTCTTTTTTTATACTTTATTTTGCTGTGAGGAATATATTTTTCTCATTATACAAGCATGGGAGGGGTTCGATTCCGAGTCCAAGCTTGTACTAGTCCTTTATTCTACCACTGTACTGTGACGGCTAGCAGATATTTGGCCCTGGGTTCGAATCCCGACCGTTTCTGGAAAAATTGGGCATTCATGTTAATATGTCTTTTCTGAAGGAATACAAACTGTTTGGGCAGCTTCTGCAACGTTTCGAAAACGTCGTAACTATAACACAAGCCTTGAAAAATTAACTTTTTCCAATTCAGAAAACAAATTATTTTAAGTTAACTTGAATGCACTGATCACGAATCACCGCTTTAGTCTCTATCGCCTAAATATTTATGAAATCTTATGGTCAATATTTTGGCTATTTCAAGCTGAAGAACCGTATTATATACAGTAAGTCACCTAACAATTATAAGTATTATATTATGCATAGGTATTAAGCATGGTGCATGCAATGACAAAACTAACCTTTCTTAACTTGAATTTATTATACATGCGCATAACAAACCTAACAGAAATTTCCATTGAGTCGTACAAACATTTACACAATAGCTTTCACGCTTTTTCGCTTGTGTTCAGTATCGCTCTCCCGCACCAGTTTCAAGTTACTTAGCAGTCGGCCATCAAACTGATCGTCAGGTTTCCTTGATATCTTGTCGCTGCAGTGGCTGTGCCTCGGTGAAATTGTTCACTGTGACGTTTTATTTCACTGAAGCCACACACGTTGAACAGAACTGCGCTCGGATTTGAATTTAGCCTCCCAATATTAGGCAGTTATGCAAAAATTTAAACGTGAACTGTAACCATTTTTGGCAAGTGTAATCCTCTACATCATTGTATTAGTGCTCCATAGGTATTATCTATGAACAGATTCTCATAGCCAACACAATGTAATAATCTTATAGTTTGCTGATCAAAAATCTGGAGACCAGTTGTAGTTGCCTTTATCGATATCCCTAGAATATATTTGTTCTTTTCTGACCTCAAGAATTTTCATATTGATTCAGTCAAGACTTCTTTTAGAAAGCATTCCTGGAATGCCTCTGGAAAATCGACAGACTCTAGATTCCTTGTCATAATATTCCAGTAAATATAATAACGTTCGATAATATTGCCAGAAATTATTTTGCCATGGTAGCTTTTCAAGTTTGGGAATCAACGTAACACACAATTATACTTTCATAGCCTTTAAGAAACTATAAGCAGACTGTGTGCATTAAATGAAGTTCAAATACTGTGGCACGGTAGTCGACTCGTTTTCTTGTTGTTCCATGCTAGAACAAGCTGCAAAGAGGGAAGGTACAATCAGTACGTATGTTCCGATAGCATGTCCCTTGGAAGTGGCGTTCAGAAGGCATGAGCCGGTAGTTTGTGCCCCGATGTGACATTCAGCATGCATGACCTGAAAGTTTATACTTTTGTACTTCGGATGTGGTAATAAGGGGGCATATCTCGTAGTTCCTACCTCGAATGCGATAGTCAACAAGCACGTCCTGATAGTCTGAACCCCGAGTGTTACATTCAGCAGGAAAGTCGTGATATTGTATTCCGGATGTGATATTCAGCAGGCATGTCCGATACCTCCTAGCCCTTATGTGATATTCAGCAGACATGTCGCAACTCTTCAAATTAAACTACGTCTCGGTTATTGCAATGTGTGTTCTGTACACTCAATAAGTCTTCCTTCATATATTCCACGAGTTCTGGTTGTATATTAGATACAAAGGAAGTTTTTGTACCGCGTTGCTCTCTCTCTCTCTCTCTCTCTCTCTCTCTCTCTCTCTCAACTAAACTAGTGGACTCCGTCACAGCTCACACTCAGAACAGTTAAATTGTCTATTTACAAGTGATTTCACAAATGGTAACAAACTCAAGTACACACACCTGTGGTGTGATGCATACCTGTGGCTAGGGTTGAACCTGTGGTGATGTGTGTTCCTGTGGTAATGTGTGTACCTGTGGTAGTGTATGTACCTGTGGCAGTGTGTGGACCTGTGGTAGTGTATGGACCTGTGATAATGTGTGGACCTATGGTGGTGTATGTACTTGTGGTGGTGTGTGGGCCTGTGGTGGTGTGTGTATCTTTGGTAGTGTGTGGACCTGTGGTACTGTGTGGACCTGTGGTGATGTGTGACGAAACAAGATTGGCAGATTACACTGGTGTCAGACTCACTGCCAGTAACACTTACTAAAGGCTTTTATCTAAGTGTGTGTGTGTGTGTGTGTGTGTGTGTGCGTGCGTGCGTCTGCACACACAACCTGTCTACAGGTGCCTTAGACAACTGGTAACTACTCACACACACACACACACACACACACACACACACACACACACACACACACACACACACGCACACACACGCCCTTCCTCCCCCACTAGACACACACACACGCACTTGTGGTGGTGTGTGGACCTGTGGTGGTGTGTGTACCTTTGGTAGTGTGTGGACCTGTGGTAGTGTGTGGACCTGTGGTGATGTGTGACGAAACAAGATTGGCAGAATACACTGGTGCCAGACTCGCTGCCAGTAACACTTACTAAAGGCTTTTGTCTAAGAGGGAGAGAGAGAGAGAGAGAGAGAGAGAGAGAGAGAGAGAGAGAGAGAGAGAGAGAGAGAGAGAGAGTGTTTGCGTGTGTGTGTGTGTGTGTGTGTGTGTGTGTGTGTGTGTGTGTGTGTTCGTGCGTGCGTCTGCACACACAAACTACCAAGTATCTGTCGACAGGTGCCTTAGACAACTAGTAGCTTCACACACACATACTCCCTTCCTCCCCCACTAGACACACACACACACATGGTTTGACACAAATTTCTCGATTTATTGTTTTAGGTTAGTTAAGGTATAGTTAGGTTATACTGTCTTCTATCAATTAAAATTACCCACATACATCATACCACAACGCAAGTAAATTAAATACAAGATCTAGGCGATAAATAGTTGAGATGTGCGAACAGAAAACGAGGGCCCACGAAGATCATTGGTAGATAATCACTGTTTATGAATGGTTAAACAGTCACCTGTTTGACTCTCTTAGCAACAGTGAAATACTGTCTGTTATTAAGAGGATGGCTGCTTGATATTATAGCGTGACTGATTGATATTACGGTGTGACTGGAGTACTGGTATGCATTAGCTCGTGTTATATGGCTCTAATGCTTAAGTGCTAGAGAGAGAGAGAGAGAGAGAGAGAGAGAGAGAGAGAGAGAGAGAGAGAGAGAGAGAGAGAGAGAGAGAGAGAGAGAAAGAGAGAGAGAGAGAGAGACGTTATTAAGAGGAATATCATTGGTTTTCCTTTCCTTTAAATATTTGTTTTGCTTATTTTTATTTTTGAGGCGAAACTGACTCTGATTTCAGTTTCGGTATTTCTCTTGCTTATACAAGTGTTCCTGGGGGTGTGGGTGTTTTCTGTTTGAATTATTGATAACCCTGCCGTTTGAATTATTTCTGAATTGCCGTTTCATTTTAATTAGATCGTTATTTTTTCTTGATTTTGCTCTTATTACTGCTGCTACTCTTAATTTGCCTGTTGCTGCTATTCCTACTGCTGTTGATATTCTTGTCGTTGTTTTGCTGTTCACTGTTGTTCACTCATTGTTGCTGCTGTTCTTGTCATTGCGTGAGTGCTGCTGCAATAATTCTTTTAAGTGATGTGCTTTACTGTCATCTGCTGCTCTTCTTTTTAATTGTTCTTCACAAAGTTGTTTATTATCTCCATCCTTCATTTCTTCTTCCCCTACCTCTTCCTTCTTCTCGCACAACAATTTTGCAACTGTCATTTCTGTATACGAGAGTCCATACTCTCCCAGAGCACACCACTCGACACTAAAACACCCTCCAGCACGCCACCGCACACCATATCAGAACACAACACAACACTAGTGAATTATTGCCGGATGTCGACACAAGTGGAAATAAACAAATATTGATCTATCTATAAGTAATATAGTGAGTGACAAGGATATATATATGTGCAGTGACATAGTGAACTAAATTGTAGCTAAGAGTAATCTTAATTATCCCCCAGTATAGCGTACAATATATAGTGTAGATAGGGGAATATCTTACAAGCGACTGGCACTAGCGAACTATTGCCAGAGGTCCAGTGAAGTGTTAATAACGGATAAGTAACTACTATAGTCATTAGAGATGAAACGAGTGGTGGTAGCATTGAGGTGCAGGGAATCATAGCATACATAAATTGAGCATACAACCGTTACCTCTACTAAACAGGAAATAATCTTTTCCTTAGAAGTGTAGGGGAAAGTTAGCGTAGGCCTAGCTGCTGTGTAAATAATAAAACAATGATCCCAGTATAGCGCAGTGAAAAGTGTATTTTGAAAGAATACAGTGTATATCCTTGAGATGAACAGTGTACAGCACTACATAAAAGGAATTTAAATAATACTACTACTAATAATAATAGTAATAAAAATAATAGTGAAGTGTGGCAGTGTGGGTAAGTCCTGCCTGGCTCACACCCACCCAACACCCACCACCCACCCTACACCACCACCCACCCTACACCATCACCCACCCTACACCCACCACCCACCCTACACCACCGCCCACCCAACACCACCACCCACCCTACACCACCACCCACATACTGCAAACTTGGTTCGTATAAATACATCTTGCATATTACTGGCACCAGCAAGAGAAAGGTAAAGTGGAAATCAGTTTTCTTCCGTGGCATACAGAGTGTAGTAGGATACAGACAGGATGTCAGCACAGCATATCTGTGGGACATGTAAAAAAATCCTTGGAAGGAAATCCAGAATCACATGCAATCTATGCTCTTCCAAACACCATATCTCTTGTACTAGACTAAATACAGCCTCAAAAAATGACCTCGAACTAGCAAGGTGCTTCTGGTTGTGCAATAAAGATGTAGAACTTTGGCAGGTATCAGAAAGGTACTAAGGAGAGTAATAAATGATAAAAATAATCAAGAAAACAAGGATGACCTCTTGGATAGTCTACCAAAAATATATAAAACATGGGAGCAGAGATAGTGTATCAAAAAATGCAGAATGTCCATACCACAACAGATGACTCGAAACTATCTAGTCACCCTAGGCACCCACATGGTGCTAAGCCAGACCCATCCCCCAGTCATAGCACTAATACCCACAGTGCTGGTGCTGGCCCAGGCTCCCCCAGTCATAGCACTAATACCCACAGTGCTGGTGCTGGCCCAGGCCCAGCCGCTGGCCCAGGCTCAGCCCCCAGCCACAGTGCTGACCCAGACCCAGCCCCCAGCCTTACTGCCAGCCCAGACTCTCCTAGGGACACTACCAAAACCACCACAAAAACAGTAAATATACAACCATCTAGAACCGTAAATATACAACCATCATTGCACAAGACCGTGGCCCACAGTACAGATGTTGGAGAGGAGTCTCCTCCTTCTTCCTCTACTGGGGAAAGTAGATGGAATCCAGGACGGGGTGGCCCTGGCTTAGATACTGAGGATTATAGTGCAGTCCCAGAACCTGCAGAAATTGACAACACACCTCCCAACAATTCTCAACCAAAGATGAATTTGTGCAAATATTATGCTTGGGGCATCTGTAAGCATGGAATAACAGGGGAAAAAAATGGGACATGCAACTTTGAGCATCCCAAAAAATGTAGCGACCTCCTGTCTAAAGGAGTGTGTCGTTCTTCTTCCTGTACTTTCTTTCACCCAAAAATGTGCCACTCCTCGGTCCTCCAGAAGCAGTGTTACAACATCGACTGCCCTGCATACCATCTAAAAGGGACCAGGAGGCACAGACCCCACAAGACAAACAATAGTAGCTACGACAACCCAACTCCAGGTGATTTTTTAGTGGCCGGAAACGGAAAAAGAAAATGGAAGGAAATAACAAAAATAGTCCACCACCTCGGAGCCTTGTTGGACTGGAGGCGCAGCCAGGGGCCAACCATGGCCCTCCAGAATTACAACTACTGATGCCAATAACAAAATCCCCCCAACAAACACAGAATACAACCTCGTTCATATTTGCTAATATACAGGGCCTTAAGCCATCCACCAACAACAAAATACCTTTTATCAGTGGACTTCTAGAAAAGTCTAATGCAATGTTTGCAGCCTTCACAGAGACTCACACAAAAGATCACTTTGACAGTGAAATATGGATAAGTGGTTACAACCTTTTTAGATGCGACAGAAAAAACAGGCAACAAGGGGGGTTGGCCTGTATGTCAAAGAGTCCCTTATCTGCACGGAGTTGCTGAACACCACAAATGAAGTAGTTGAAGTTATATCAATAAAGACAGAGAACCAAAACCTAGTCATTGTGGTTGTATACAAGCCACCAGATGCAACCTCACAACAGTTCAAGGAACAGCTACTGAAAATTGATTACTGTTTGGAAAACCTTCCAGCTCCATCCCCAAACATCTTACTGCTTGGTGATTTCAACCTAAGGCATACAAAATGGAAGAATGTAGCAAATAATGTTATAGCTGAAACAATCCCCGGAGGTAGCGCAGATGAAAGGTCACACACACATGAGCTACTAAGTCTCTGCGAAAAACACACCTTAAGCCAGCAGATAGTGGAGCCAACAAGACTAGAAAACACACTTGACCTTATCTTCACAAATAATGAGGACCTGATAAGAGACATAAGAATATCAAAAATAACTAATTCCGATCACAACCTAATCGAAGTCCAGACATACATGCATAGGGGTCCCGATCAGCAGAATGCATGTACCTGTGAAGGTGTCTTCACAAAATACAACTTCAACAACAAGAACATCAACTGGGACCAGGTAAACCATGTCCTAAACGAAACATGTTGGGAAGATGTCTTAAATGACATGGATCCAAACTAGTGCCTTGAAAGGATCAACTTCCTGGCAGCCGAAGCATGTTCTAGGCATATTCCCCTAAGAAAGAAGAAGAGCAGGAGTAAACTGGAGAGAGAAAGACGATCCCTCTACAGAAGACGACGAAGAGTCACTGAGCTCCTGAGGAGTGCTAGAATATCTGATACACGAAAGGAGGCGCTGACCAGGGAAGTGAAAACTATCGAACTTAAGTTAAATGACTCTTACAGGAACCAGGAGAGGCAGGAGGAGCTTAAAGCTATTAGTGAAATTGAAAGAAATTCAAAATATTTCTTTTCATATGCCAAAAACAAGGCAAATACCACATCTAGTATCGGGCCCTTACTCAGACAGGATGGGACTTACACAGATGACAACAAGGAAATGAGTGAAATATTAAAATCCCAGTACGACTCTGTGTCTAGTGAACCACTAATCGGTCTGAGGATCGACGACCCAAATGATTTCTTCATGAATGAGCCTCAAAACTCCATAAATGTATGCCAGATTTCCGACAATACCCTAACTTCGATAGATTTCGAAAAAGCCATTGACAACATGCCTATGCACTCAGCCCAGGGCCCAGAATCGTGGAACTCTGTTTTCATTAAGAACTGCAAGAAACCCCTCTCGCGTGCCCTAAGTACACTATGGAGGAGGAGCTTGGACATGGATGAAATTCCACAGTCACTAAAACAACGGATATAGCCCCACTCCATAAAGGTGGCAGCAAAGCATTAGCTAACAACTATAGACCAATAGCTCTGACGTCCCACATCATAAAAATCTTTGAAAGAGTGCTAAGAAGCAGGATTGCAAATCACCTGGATTCTCAAAATCTGCACAATCCAGGGCAACATGGGTTCAGGGCAGGTCGCTCCTGCCTCTCACAACTACTGGATCACTATGACATGGCCTTGGATGCACTGGAAGAAAATCAGAATGCAGATGTAATATACACAGACTTTGCAAAAGCATTTGACAAATGCGATCATGGCGTAATAGCCCATAAAATACGTGCTAAAGGAATAACTGGGAAAGTGGGGAGATGGATCTTCAACTTCCTAACAAATCGAACACAAAGAGTAGTGGTCAACAGAGTTAAATCGGAGGCTGCCATAGTGAAGAGCTCTGTTCCACAAGGCACAGTACTAGCCCCCATCTTATTCCTTATCCTCATATCAGACATAGACAGAGATATACACCACAACACCGTATCATCCTTTGCGGATGATACTAGGATCTGCATGAGGCTGTCATCTGCTGAGGACGCGGTTAACCTCCAAGAAGATATAAACAAAGTTTTCCAGTGGGCAACGGTAAACAATATGATGTTCAATGAGGACAAATTCCAACTACTCGGTTATGGAAAACTGGAGGAGATAATAACTAGAACAGAGTGTACTACTGACTCCGGCCATACAATAGAGCGGAAAAATAATGTAAGGGACCTGGGAGTAGTAATGTCTGAGGATCTCACTTTCAAGGATCACAACAGTGCCACGATCGCACGTGCAAAGAAAATGATAGGATGGATAATGAGAACTTTCAAAACGAGAGATGCCAAGCCAGTGATGATCCTTTTCAAATCACTTGTTCTCTCTAGGCTGGAATACTGCTGTACATTAACATCTCCATTCAAAGCAAGTGAAATCACAGATCTAGAGAGTGTACAGAGATCATTTACTGCACGTATAAGTTCTGTCAAGCACCTTAACTACTGGGAACGCTTGGAAGCACTTGACTTGTACTCGTTGGAACGCAGGAGGGAGAGATATATCATAATCTACACTTGGAAAATCTTGGAAGGAATGGTCCCAAATCTGCACACAGAAATCACTCCCTACGAAAGTAAAAGACTGGGCAGGCGATGCAAAATGTCCCCAATAAAATGTAGGGGCGCCATTGGTACACTAAGGGAAAACACCATAAGTGTCTGGGGCCCAAAACTGTTCAACAGCCTCCCATCAAGCATTAGGGGAATTGCCAATAAGCCCCTGGCCGCCTTCAAGGGAGAGCTGGACAGATACCTAAAGTCAGTGCCGGATCAGCCGGGCTGTGGCTCGTACGTTGGACTGCGTGCGGCCAGCTGTAACAGCCTAGTTGATCAGGCCCTGATCCATCGGGAGGCCTGGTTATGGACCGGGCCGCGGGGGCGTTGATCCCCGGAATAACCTCCAGGTAACCCCCAGGTAAGCACACCACAGCATACCACTGACCACATAATTACAGCAACTTCTCTGATCTGACATATTTCTGAATCAAAAGTCTTCTGTCGTGAGTTCATTTCATAGCCCATCTCACTTTCGTCTTCTTCATTCTAATGTTGTAAAGTCTCTCTCCCTCGCTCCATCACTTCTTTAGTCGTCTCTTCCCCCTTTTCCTGCAACGTCGATGACAGGGTAACAAAATGCAATCCAATTTTTGCGTCATATGATGACCCGAAAACAAACCTGTTTTAAAAAGTCATTATTTTTCCTGTTGATTATTACAGATACTTTTTTTTTTGCCCTGCAGAGAGTAATATGCATTAGTTTATTTATAGATTCTAAAGCACGTAATTACTGGCCTCGTTAAAGAGGCTACCGAAATTGACAGGTAGTTCGTCACAACGTTCATTCTGCAATAAACGATGGATGTACCACAATGAATAGCGATACCACCGTAAACAACAACAACTCGGGAAACAGACAGTAAACAAAGCACGCACTAGAGTATACGTTGATAGTAAGGCAAACAATGAAACATGCACCACAGTAAACAACGGTGGCACCACACTAAAAGCATGCACCACAGCAAACAAAGCATGCACCACACTAAACAAAGCATGCACCACAGTAAACAATGCAGGCATTACAATTAACAAAACAAGCACCACAGCAGGGCAAATAAATAAAAATCGCACTGTTACAATACACCACTAAACAAAGTTAGCACTACAATAAACAATGCTACTGACTCAAGAAATCGTAATGACATGATTGCAAACAAACCATACCCCGGCTGGGATTGAACCCGCGGTCAGAGAGTCTCAAAACTCCAGCCCGTCGCGTTAGCCACTAGACCAGCTAGCCACAATAAGAATCATCCAACTAGGTATATTTCTACACCATAGGGCTGGAGTTTTGAGACTCTATGACCGCGGGTTCAATCCCGGCCGGGGGTATGGTTAACACTGCTACTGAAGCAAAAGCAACACAAGAAACATTAACACCACAGAAAAAATTAAGCACTACGATAAACAAATATGGCTCAGTTGACAGACTTTACAATAAATGTTAATTATACACTAACAACAAACAACAATACAAGACATTAAAGAGGGAAACAGAGAGCGCCGAAAAAATTAGAGAGCACAGAACAGAACAGACGCCATAGAACAGAGACAACAGACCGAAACAGAGATTAGAGTCACAGCTAACATCGTATTCATTAAATATTCAATGAAGTGTGGAACAAATTCCCTTTATGACTCATTTTATTGAACTTAGTTGGTGGGACAAATATATAAAATTTTTATTACCATGACTTGCATACACCGTGACCTCAAGAACAGGTCATCAGTGTATTTAACATTTCCATTTTTTCTGTAGAGTGGTGTATATGCTTCCCCGCCTCATGGACCTCTTGATCTAAAGAATTAGACTTACCCTCCATTTCATTGGATCGAGCTTAATTGATTCCCATCTACCCAGACTCTCATTCCTACAGTTATACAGTCCTCCAATTAATGTATTTAATGGTATTATTGGGAAATTAATGGCTAAATGACTGAGTAGGCGGGTGCACAAAAATAAGCGAATATGAACGTCTACTTGTTTGGTTGCACCCTGACAATTGACAACCAGTCGGTGGTAAATATATTCCACTGATATTTGAATCTAAGGAACGTACTATTCTCCTCCGACGAACTGTGTTAAAAATCTTCCGATTTAGATAATCCTCATTGTATCCTTAAGTACCCGTATGACGGAGAAACGGAATGTGATTTCGAATATTGAGATTATTATTCACCCACAAAAACAAGGAAAATGTAGAAAGGGATTGGAATAACCGACAGAATAGGAATTATGTGACTAGAATAAGTGATGAATGGCAAGGACGGGAGTGAACTGTTCATAGAGCATGAACATTAGGGTTATAGAGGACTTGCGTAATGTTTTCTAAAAGCTTGAGGCGTCAGGATAGCTTCAGAAAATGCACTCGAATGAGAATAGAGACATGGGGAAAACACACGCTTTGTTGAACAAACTTGTTTTGTAAATTGAGTGAAGAAAAAGTTCTTCACTGTTGTCGACGGCAACACATTTAGTTCTAAAGACATGAATAAATGAGAATAACATGTATTATCAATGGCTATTGTAGTGATATGTCACCGTATTTTTTAAGTCATCTAATTCAAAGGGTACTAAATAATTGGTATATAAACGAGAGAGTTACAATGATTTTATATAAGAATAGCACTCATGAGCACCAGTAAACATGTTCGGTTAATTAAAAAATGTAATAGCAACAGAGTATGTGGACGACTCTACTAGAGATAGGACAAGCTGACGTTTGGACAATAAGCTTATGTTTGGACAACAAACTTATGTTTGGACAACAAACTTATGTTTGGACAACAAGCTTATGTTTGGACAACAAACTTATGTTTGGACAACAACTTTATGTTTGGACAACAAGCTTATGTTTGGACAACAAGCTTATGTTTGGACAACAAACTTATGTTTGGACAACAAGCTTATGTTTGGACAACAAGCTTATGTTTGGACAACAAGGTAATGTTTGTACAACAAGCTTATGTTTGGACAAGCTAATGTTGGGACAATATCTCGCTCGAATTTGAGCTTTTGCAAGTCATCGTTGAGTGAAAGCTGTCTGGATAAATGCGTGTTCTGCATACGCGTGTCCTTGTTCAGAGACCAACCAACGTTTAACCCTCCAGCTACCAGCAGCGGAACTTTTAACACTTGCTCTGCGATTACCAACTGCGTGACTGATCAGAGACCAGGCTGGGATTAGCAGAAGAAGGATCGAGCCTTCACCGCGCCATGTGCTGAATGACCTACACAGGTTTAGCGCTTCATTAAAAGTAATCAAACACAGTTTACTGATGATGATTTGCAGTAGAGATGCCTTGTAAATAAAAGAATAATAGATTGTGAGAGGGGTGAGAAATTTTTTTTGCGTGTTGTATGGAGGGGGAATAAAATTAGGTGGGAAAGAAGACAGTGGATAGGAAAAGAGGTGGGGAAAAGAACTGGGGGAGGGAAATGAGAGAATTTAAAGTGGAAAAGAAAAAGAATTACTTGGGTGACCAATGAGTACAGTGGGAGGGGGGATGACAATGATGATGAGGGAGGGGATAGAGGAGTCAGGGAGCTGGGATGCAACAGTGTCTCAGTCCCTCAGGGGGTGATAATCTAACTGTTGTAATGACAAGCACAATTTTTAAATGGGGGGAGGGGCGGTAAGGCAGCGGAAGGCGTCAATCAGATAACCAAAACAGTTCCAGCTGCGGTTCATCATATGACCAAGACTCACTTCAAGGAAACACTTGTCCTGTTTCCTAACAAGGAGGGAGGGGTTTTATGGAGGGGATGACCTAGCTTGAGGTGGGAGCGTGAAGGTAGAAAGGGGAAACTAGAGCCTCCATTGGGGAGAAACAAGAGTCTCCATTGGGACGAAACAAGAGCCTCCATTTGATGGAACAAGAGCCTCCAGTTGATGGAAACAAGAGCCTCCAGTTGATGGAAAGAAGAGCCTCCCGTTGATGGAAACAAGAGCCTCTAGTTGATGGAAACAAGAGCCTACAGTTGATGCAAACAAGAGCCTCCAGTTGATGGAAATAAGAGCCTCCAGATGGGAGTACCAAAACTCCTGGAAGGAGGTTAATGGGACCTCTGAGAGCCTCCGACGATCCCAGGGAATTTTATCAATTTTGTTTTACCTAAGTTTGTTGAGCGAAGCCACGCGACGGATTTACTGAGAGAGTTTACTGAAAGGGATTTGCCGAGAGGGTTCACTGAGAGGGATTCACTGAATAGGATTCACTGAGAGGGATTCACTGAATAGGATTCACTGAGAGGGATTCACTGAGAGGGTTGCTCCTCTAGATTTTAAACCAGTCTCTCGTGTGGTACTGTATCGAAAGTCTTCTTAAAGTCCAAGAAGATGCAGTCTACCCATCCCTCTCTCTCTCTTTGCCTTACTTCTGTTACCATATCCTAGAACTCCATTAGGTTTGTGATGCAGGATTTCCCTTCCCTGAAGCCGTGCTGGTTGGCTTGACATGAGTCCGTTCTTTTCTAGGAGCTCCACCACTCTTCCCCTGATAATCTTCTCCATAACTTTACATATCAGCGACATAGATCTGTAGTTTAGTGCTGCGTGTCTGTATCCCTTCTTTGAAAATTTGGACTGCGTTTGCTGTCTTCCATACCTCAGGTAGTTGCCCTGTTTCATTAGATTTATTGAAAATTGGTGTTAGTGGCACACACAGTGCATCTACGCCCTCTCTCAGGACCCACGCAGAGAAGTTATCTGGGCCCACCGCCTTCGAGGTATGTAGTTTACCTAACAGTTTCTTCACCTCCTCCTCTGTGGGCAGTGTGTTTAGCACTTGTTGGTGTACAATACTCCCTCGGTTTTCTGGCAGAGTCTCTGAATCCACTGCAAATACCTCCCTGAATCAGCCGAGTTCCTCACATATTTCCTGGTACCTCTCTTTGAGCTCCCCTCTTTTCTTCCTCAGCCTGATTAAATGGTCCTTGACTGTTGTTTTCCTCCTAATGTGGCTACATAACAAATTTAGATAAGCTTTTCGTGCTATGTCATTCTCGTATTGCTGCTAAGCCTCTCTCCGTATCCATGAAAATTCATTTCTGGCTCTTCAGCTCAGCTCAATGTTTTCCCGATTTCTTTGCCTTCTATACTTTTTCCATGTTCTAGCACATTTAACTTTGGTTTCTCCACACCTCTGGAAAAACCATGGGCTCACTCAGGTCTCCCTATTGTTTCGGTTGCCCCTTGGCACGAACTTTTCCTCTGCGTTCCGGCACTTTGCAATTACGTGTGCCATCATTTTATTTACTCCCTTCCCCTCTAGCACTCTTACCCACTGCACCTCGTGCAGGAATTGCCTCATACGTGTGTAGTCCCTTTTTTGATGTTTGGTTTCTCCCATCATTTTCGTTCTGCATCACTCTTTATTGGTAACTCGACAATGTATTCGAAACCCAGGACCACGTGATTGTCGCTAGCGCCGAGGGGCGTTAGGTGTGTGATTTTCCCTATGTCTGAACTGCCCATGGTGAATACAAGGTCCAGCCTTGTTAGTTCATCGTCTCTTCTCTCTCTGGTTATGTCCCTAACATATTGGTACATAAACTTTTCCAGCACCGCCTCCAGCATCTTGGCTTTGCACGTCTTCATTCCTCCATGTGGCTCCATATTTTAAAAGTCTACTTCGTTGTGGCTAAAATCCCCAATGATGAGTAACTTTGCTCTGCTTATATGGACCCTTCTGGCCACCTCAGCTTGTATGGGCACCATCGTTCTGTTGCTCTCATCGTATTCTTATCCTGGTATCCAGCTGTTCGGTGGAGGGTTGTACATCACTGCTATCGTCACTTTTAGACTATCGGTTAGAAGTGTTCCTACTATGTAATCATCCGTTTCACCTCAGACTATTCCTTCTATCTCTTCAAAACTCAATTGATTTTTCATGAGCAGATCAACAACTCCTTTCTGTTCCCCCTTTCTTTCCTCAGGCTCTGATATCAAGGTGGAAGATTGCATCTGTCATCACCCCCGTGAACTTTTTCTCTATGAGTGCAATGATGTCTGAGGATGCCTCAGTGATTCTTTCCTGCCACTTGTCACTCTTTTTTGTTATTTCATCTGTGTTGGTATAATATACCTTCAGCTTCCTTTCTAGAACTGTATTCAGGGGAGTGGGAGAGGGGTGGTACAGGCTGAGGGTGTGGTAGACAGGGATGGATATTATGGTAGGCTGGCATTGTGGTGGTATTAGTGCTGTGGGGTTGGGACTATGGGTGTGGAATATGGTTTAATTCTAGTTATTGTGTTTGGTTGGTGTGGTTTGGTAAGGGTTGAGGGGATTCTGTGGGAAGTTTGGTGGGTAGTTGTATTTGTTGTACCCTCTGAGGCTGTACCTACTCTTGTCTCTCCTTCCTGCCTCTGGTGCCTTATCCCTCTCAGTTCTCATTCTTGTGTTCTGTCATGGTCAAGGTACACTCGCTGTAATTTTGGGGAACCCTTTAACAGTGGTTTCCACAACAGGGTCTTGTTTTATACAGTTTGTCTTGAATGTCAGTTTGACTGGACAGTTCTTTTCCCTCGAGTACCGCCCAAGTCTCTGAAAATTTGTCATTTGGGTCATGCTTTTTCCTGTTACCGTGATGGTCTCAATCTCTTTTATCTCCCCCTGTATTGTTTCATCATAGGCCTTCCCTTATGTCTCATGGAGCGTCATGAATAAGCGACCTCTCCCTCTCCTCTTCCCATTTCATTTCATTCCATATCTTTAGGTCTGATTTAAGTATCTCCTTGGATGTTTTCCTTATCGTCTTCCAGACATCCCGCTGGCCTGATATCATTTCCTCAAGAAGGCTTCTTTGCTCCTTCCCCTCCTTCAGTCTCCTCACTATCTGCTAATGTTCCTACACCCAACACCTTGTTCATATCAGTCCTCACCTATACATCCTGCTTCAGCATTCCTAGTTTATCCGCCAAGCTCTGTACCTTTGCCTTCACAGCAAGAGCTCGTAACTCACACTTCTTGATTTCAGTAGATATCTTCTCCATTAAGTTACAAAACTCGCTGAGTTTTTTCCCACTCTCGTTCCATAGTGCTCTTGATCCTTTCTGCCAATGTTTCTCATCATTGCAGCCATCCCCTTTGCCTCCTCGTCCTGCCATTTCTTTTTTTGTCTTGGGGGAGGTCTTAGTGCAAGTGTTAGTGTGTGTGTGTGTGTGTGTGTGTGTGTGTGTGTGTGTGTGTGTGTGTGTGTGTGTGTGTGTGTGTGTGTGTGTGTGTGTGTGTGTGTGTGTGTGCGTGTGTGTGTGTGTGTCTGTATCTGTGTCTATGAGCGTGTTTGTATGCATTGTGTGGAGGCGTTAGTTTGCGTAAGGTGCTTTGTGTGTGTGTGTGTGCGTGTGTGTGTGTGTGTGTGTGTGTGTGTGTGTGTGTGTGTGTGTGTATGTGTGTGTGTGTGTGTGTGTGTGTGTGTGTGTGTGTGTGTGTGTGTGCGCGTGTGTGTTATAAGTCTCACTCTGAGTTTGCAAGTGTTGTGAGTCTCGGTGAGTTTGCAAGTGTTTAGTGTCTCGGTGAGTTTGCAAGTGTTGTGAGTCTAGGTGAACATGCAAGTGTTGTGAGTCTAGGTGAGTTTGCAAGTGTTGTGAGTCTAGGTGAGTTTAAAAGTGTTGTGTGCCTAGGTGAGTTTGCAAGTGTTGTGAGTCTAGGTGAGTTTGCTAGTGTTGTGAATCTAGGCGAGTTTGTAAGTGTTATGTGTCTAGGTGAGTATGCAAGTGTTGTGTCTAGGTGAGTTTGCATGTGTTGTGTGTCTAGGTGAGTATGCAAATGTTGTGTGTCTAGGTGAATATGCAAGTGTTGTGTGTCTAGGTGAGTTTGCATGTGTTGTGTGTCTAGGTGAGTATGCAAATGTTGTGTGTCTAGGTGAATATGCAAGTGTTGTGTGTCTAGGTGAGTTTGCATGTGTTGTGTGTCTAGGTGAGTATGCAAATGTTGTGTGTCTAGGTGAATATGCAAGTGTTGTGTGTCTAGGTGAGTTTGCATGTGTTGTGTGTCTAGGTGAGTATGCAAATGTTGTGTGTCTAGGTGAATATGCAAGTGTTGTGTGTCTAGGTGAGTTTGCATGTGTTGTGTGTCTAGGTGAGTATGCAAGTGTTGTGTGTCTAGGTGAGTTTGCTAGTGTTGTGTGTCTAGGTGAGTTTGCTAGTGTTGTGTGTCTAGGTGAACATGCAAGTGGTGTGTGTCTAGGTGAGTATGCAAGTGTTTTGTGTCTAGGTGAATATGCAAGTGTTGTGTGTCTAGGTGAGTTTGCTAGTGTTGCGAGTCTAGGTGAGTATGTAAGTGTTGTGTGTCTAGGTGAGTATGCAAGTGTTGTGTGTCTAGATGAGTTTGCAAGTGTTGTGTGTCTAGGTGAGTTTGCTAGTGCTGTGTGTCTAGGTGAGTTTGCTAGTGTTGTGTGTCTAGGTGAGTTTGCTAGTGTTGTGTGTCTAGATGAATATGCAAGTGTTGGGTGTCTAGGTGAATCTGCAAGTGTTGTGTGTCTAGGTGAGCCTGGAAGTGGTGTGTGTCTAGGTGAGTTTGCATGTGTTGTGTGTCTAGGTGAGCCTGCAAGTGGTGTGTGTCTAGGTGAGCCTGCAAGTGGTGTGTGTCTAGGTGAGTCTGCAAGTGCAATAAGTCTTCAGCGACTTTTGAGGAGCTGAGAGAGTTTTGCAAGTCGTCGCCTAATCTGTGAGTCAAAGTCGTTTCTTCGTGTTTCGATGCGAACACATATTTCTGGAGTTGATCTCTTCTCCTTTCTCTTCTCCTTATTTATTCCCATCTTGTCTCTTGGTCTTCGTTGTCGCACTCGTTACTGTTGTTGTCTGTGTCTTCCTCTGTTTCCTATTTTTATAATATTCTTCATATTCTCTCTTTATTAACACGTTTATTTGCTTATTGACAGGATATGTGTACATCAGGAGACAGGTTGTGTGTACATCAGGAGATAGGTTGTGTGTACATCAGGAGACAGGTTGTGTACACCAGGAGATAGATTGTGTGTACATCAGGAGACAGGTTGTGTGTACATCAGGAGACAGGTTGTGTGTACATCAGGAGACAGGTTGTGTGTACACCAGGAGATAGTTTGTGTGTACATCAGAAAATAGGTTGTGTGTACACCAGGAGATAAGTTGTGTGTACACCAGGAGATAGAGTGCGTGTACACCAGGAGATAGCTTGTGTGTACACCAGGAGATAGGTTGCATGTACACCAGGAGATAGGGTGCGTGTACACCAGATAGGTTTTGTGTACTCTAGAAGACCTATGGCAAAGGTCGTTCCTTGTCTTTTTTTCCCACTGTTTCGATAAGCATTTTTACTCTCAGACAGTACTATGACATCAGTCTCTTTTCTTCCTCTCTCCCAGTTTTCACGACTTTTGTTGCGGTTGAATTCCAATAACAATTTATTCGAGAATCCCTGAAATACGGCCAGGTCGTTCTGCAGCATTTGTTTAACGATCTTTAATTTACTTTCTCGTTATTTTATCATCAGCAACCATAGATATGTCTCAGGTCACTAATACAACTTAGAACCAATGTTGTCCAACACTGAAGATTTCGTTTTCATTTGGTTAAGAATCCCATTTTTTTTTTTGCAGTGTACCCCTCTTCAAGGGGGGCTCCTTGGCGTGGTGAAGAGGCTCTTGGTCTGAGGAATTAGACCTGTCGATCTCCTTCCTCAGACCGAACCTAATTACCCCCCAATCCCCCCTTCCCTATCACATCCTCCCCATCCTCCCCTTTTCCCTTTCCTCCCCCCCCTCCCCACCCCTCCCTTTTGCCCTTCCTCTTTTTGGACTTTGGGATTTTTCCCACAGGCGCGCTAGTTCCTAGGTAGGGGAAAGGGTACCCGGGTCCATCCCATTCCGTTGAGGTTCTTGGCGGTGGCGTAGTTTGCCGTGGAATCTGGATCGCCTGGGGATGTCCCGATCCCTCTCCGGTATCCCGGAGAGTGGCTTTGGGTTTCTTTTGGGCGACGGGTGTATCTCTGGAAGCCACCTTTCGGATTCCGGGGGTGGTGGCCGAAGGAGGTATGCTTTGTGGCAGATATCCGGCCGCCCTCTCTTTTGTACACCGAAGTAGCTCGGTAGATGTGAGGTTGCTATCCTGGATTGCTGGTTTACTGGCATGATGGGTAGGGTATGGCACGGGTTCCATGCAGCATCTACGCTACTTGCGGTGCTGAGGTCCTCTTGGGCGCGGAGGGAGATTTCTGGCCCTTTCATTCCTCCTAGGAACTATCCCTCCCCGGTCCCCCCTTTTTTTTATTCTTTTTTATTTTTATTTTCTTTTCTTTCTTTTTTTTTCTTAAAAACAAAAAGAAAGAAGTAACCTAACCATGGAGAACCCAATCCATGAACCTGCTACCCCCGGGCCCCTTCTTGATACCGCACCCCGTTCTGACCCCGCCTCGTCTTTGGACCACTCTTCGGACACTCCTCATGCCTCTGTACCTCTTGCTGGTGCTGTTTCCTCACCCGCTTCAGGTACTGAGGTCTCGACTGACTTCTTTGATTTATCTGACCTCCGCTCTCCTTTGACTATGCTTCCGGCCTCTCCCTCTACGGTGCGGCAATTTTCGAATCGCCGGCCTGTTCCACGTCAGACCATCTCTGGTCCCACGCCTAAACGCCAATGACAATTACCTGCTGATGATACTTCTCCACCTTCTCGTTCTTCTCAGAAAAGATCGACACGCCCTGCACTCCCTTTCCACGCTCAGTTTGAGACTGCACAATGGACTAAATTCTTCACTTTACGACCGACTTCCTCTACCGCCTATCTTTCCGACCACAGTATTGGAAAGGCACTCCTATGCCATGTTGGTAAAGATATTTCTTTTCATGCTCTTAAGAGTGGTACGCGCATCATCACTGTACAGAATGCTACCCAAGCTCATGATCTTTCTCTTCTTTCCCATATAGATACTGTTCCTGTCACTATTGAAAAACATTATTCCCTCAATTCTTGTAGTGGTACCGTCATTCTGCCCCATACCATAGTTCAATAAAATTTCCAGACATGTGGCAGTGACATTCTTGAAGAGCTGGAACTCCAAGATCTCCCAATCCTCAAGGTAGACACTTATGTTCTTCCTGCCCGCGGGCGGAGACGATACCCTAGTTATGTGGCTCGTTTAACTTTTGACAGCCGTGAACTCCCATCCTCAGTTTATGTAGCAGGTCATCGGTTACAAGTTCGAAAGTTGATCCCTATACCGCAACAGTATAAAAATTGCTGGAGATTTGGCCATCCAGCGAAATATTGCAGATCCATAGCCGAATGCCCAGTCTGTGGTACCGATGACCATTCTAATACGTCTTGCAATCGACCTCCCTCTTGCCTTAATTGTCATGAGGCTCACCCTTCGTACTCTCGCCGTTGCCAAGTCTACTTAAATGAGCGGGAAATCCGTTACCTCAAAGAGGCAGAAGGTCTCCCTTATGCCATGGCAGTTTCTCATCTCCGCCTCCAAGGGAGACTACCTCGTGTTTCTTATTCCCATGTTTCAAAAGGTCCCCCCACTTCTGGGGTCCCATCTTCTGCAGCCTCCTCTGTGGTTACCTCTCCCATAGTCACTCCTGTATCTAATTCTTTTGCTGTCCTAGGCTCAGACGTCCCTACTTCAATGCCTCAGTCTGTTGTGATGAATGGTTTTGAAAACCGACAAGTTGAAGAATTGAGACATGCAACACATGGGAATCTTTATTGAAGAAACGTTTCGCCACACAGTGGCTTCATCAGTCCAATACAAAGTAGAAATGGGTAAGGAGAGTAGAAGTTTGAGGTAATCAGTCCCTCAACCTGGAATCGATGTGTTCAGTCCATCACTCTTGTAGGAAGTGCAACACAGGGCCAGAGAGGTGGCTTATATACTGCGGTGAGATGAGCTGAAGCAGGAGGAGGCGCCATCACAGTGGGACCTGCCACTAGTGTAAGTAGGTCGTCTTCCAAAGGTTGGGCAAGCGTTGAAGTCTTTGTACCAAGATCCCATGATGTTGCAGTGTCTGACAGATGTGATGAATGGTTGAGGACTGATTACCTCAAACTTCTACTCTCCTTACCCATTTCTACTTTGTATTGGACTGATGAAGCCACTGTGTGGCGAAACGTTTCTTCAATAAAGATTCCCATGTGTTGCATAAGTGTCTCAATTCTTCAGCCTCAGTCTGTTCTCGCTTCTTCTTGTTCTCCCTCACAAGCCTCAGTATCGACGAGACCTCGTACGACACCTCCTCCCAATCGTCCCTCTACTTCTCAGAAGTCTAAAAAAGGTCCTTTAACCCCTCCTTCCCGTCTTCCACCTCCTCATTTTACCTTCCCTGTCTCTGTACCGGGTTCTTCCCCTCTCACTGGCTCTGTTACAAGTGTAGAGGTTCACCCTCCTCCTCGTACCATACCCACCTCCCCTGTTCCCTCCCAAGTTTCTTCCTCTTCTGCCACCTCCCAGGTTTCTGCCTCTTCTGTCCCCTTCCACGCTTCTTCTCCAGTTCCACCCACCCTTTCGCCCCCCCCTACCTTGGTACAGTCCATTACAGTTCCAATCTTTACTCATTCTCCCCCTACCATCTCCAGTATTGTCTCCCACACGACGTCTCTGAATTCCGAAACACTTGAAGCAATCTCTGAATATATTGCAGAGACCAAACTATCAATGGACACTGATCCACCCTCTGTTCCTTCTCTCTCCTCTCCTCCATTTGTGCAACTCCTTCACAGCGCACCGTTCCTTCGCTTCTTGAACGTTTTCCGCTGCCTCCGCATGTGGACTTTTCTAACCCCTCTAGTCCATAGGAACCCTTACCTGCGGATTTCAAGTATCTTTATCACTGCCAATCATGGCCTATTTACAGTGGAATATACGCGGCCTCAGGGGTAATCGGGGTGAGCTTCAGATGTTACTCTCCCAGTTTTTCCCTGTTGGTGTTTGCTTACAGG
The DNA here is from genome assembly GCF_038502225.1 of Cherax quadricarinatus. Lineage (NCBI taxonomy): Eukaryota > Metazoa > Arthropoda > Malacostraca > Decapoda > Parastacidae > Cherax > Cherax quadricarinatus. The sequence goes on from NC_091313.1 coordinate 16,249,937, forward strand.
AACCAAAATTACACTCTGCTGTTATCTCTCCCATCTCAGGCTATAATTTATTGTATTCTTCAGATCCTTTTCCTGATGGGACCTTTAATGAAAGTGCCCTTCTTCTACGCACTGATATTCCGTACCATCAGCTATTTGTTCGAACTTCGCTGCATTACACAGCAGCCCGTATCCACTTGCATAGGTGGTATACGCTCTGTTCTTTATATCTCTCTCCTCGGGCATTATCTATTCCGGATATTGCCTTTCTTGTTTCGTCATTACCACCACCGATTCTGTTACTTGGCGATTTTAATGCCCATCATTTCCTCTGGGGGGTCTCACTGTGATTCCCGTAGCATTCAGTTAGAGGCTTTTCTTGCCACCCACCCCCTCCATGTTTTAAATACAGGTACTCACACCCATTTTGATCCTCGGACTCACACTCTCTCTTGCATCGATCTCTCAGTCTGCTCTTCCTCCGCCGCATTAGACTTCACCTGGTCTGTTCTCCCGGATTTACACGACAGCGATCATTTCCCAATCATTCTTACTTCCCCTTCATATTCACCACCTCTTCGTATCCCACGCTGGCAATTTGATCAGGCAAATTGGAACCTTTACTCACACCTAACTGTTTTTAGTAAGGTTCCTTCTTCGTCCTCCATTGATGAGCTTTTACACCTCTTCTCGTCCTCCGTTTTAACCGCAGCTTCTCATTCTATACCCCAAACTTCGGGCAGGCATTCTCAGAAATGCGTGCCTTGGTGGTCTCCTGCTCGTGCTCGTGCAGTACGTTTGAAACGCGCTGCATGGGGCAGGTACCGGTACAATAGAACCACAGAGAGACTTCTTGATTTTAAGCAGAAGCGTGCGATCGCTCGCCGTGTCATCCGTGACGCTAAACGCACTTGCTGGCGAGATTTTGTCTCCACCATCACTTCTGCTTCCTCTATGAGTGCAGTCTGGAAAAAAAGTACGAAAACTGAGTGGTAAATATTCTCCTGACCCGGCTCCTGTTCTGCGGGTTGCCGGTGTTGATATAGCAAACCCACTAGATGTTGCTAATGAAACTGGCAATCATCTGGTCCGTATTTCTCAGGGGCTCCATCTATGCCCCTCGTTTCTTTCCTCAAAGTCTGCCAGAGAGTTAGCACCCTTGGACTTTTCTTCTCTCAGAGAAGAACAGTATAATGTGCCTTTTACACTTCAAGAACTGGAGGCAATACTCTCAGTTTGCCGATCATCGGCAGCTGGGCCCGACGACATTCATATTCGTATGCTACAACATTTACATCAGTCAGCCCTTGCAGTCCTCTTACGCCTTTTCAATCTTATTTGGTCACAAGGAGTTCTTCCACAGCTGTAGAAATCTGCCATTGTTCTCCCTTTCCGCAAACCAGGCACTACGGGACATGAAGCCTCCCACTATCGTCCCATTGCTCTTACCAGTGCAGTTTGCAAAGTGATGGAACGCCTGGTAAATAGACGTTAGTGTGGTATTTAGAGACACACAACAGTCTCTCCACTCGTCAATATGGCTTTCGTAAGGGACGTTCTACCATAGACCCCTTACTACGCTTGAATACGTATGTTCGTAATGCCTTTGCGAATAACCACTCAGTTATTGCCATATTTTTTGACCTTGAGAAGGCATATGACGCAACTTGGAGGTATAATATTTTGGCCCAAGCCCACTCCTTAGGACTCCGAGGCAATCTACCATCCTTCCTTAAGAACTTTTTAACTGATAGGCATTTCCGTGTTCGGGTTAATGATGTGCTCTCCCCGGACTTTATCCAAGCTGAAGGTGTCCCCCAGGGATGTGTTCTGAGCACAACACTTTTTCTCCTTGCTGTTAATGATTTGGCCTCTAGTCTTCCATCAAATATTTGGTCATCACTCTATGTTGATGACTTCGCTATTGCCTGTGCAGGCTCTGACTGTCACCTCATTACAGTTTCTCTCCAGCATGTGGTCGACCGTGTTTCCAATTGGGCCACCACACATGGGTTTAAATTTTCCAACACTAAAACCCACCAAATTACTTTCACTAGATGCTCTGTCATCTCCGATCATCCTTTGTACCTCTATGGCTCCCGTATCCCTGAACGTGATACAGTCAAGTTTCTGGGCCTCCTCTTTGACCGTAGGTTATCCTGGAAACCTCACATTACCTCTCTGAAGGCAACTTGTCACAGCCGGCTGAACCTTCTTAAAACCCTTGCTCATCTTTTATGGGGAGCTGATCGTCGAACCCTCATTCGCCTACATTCCACCCTCATTTTATCGAAACTTGATTATGGTGACCAGATCTATTCAGCGGCATCTCCTGCTACTCTCTCTAGCCTTAACCCCATTCATCACCAAGGATTACGTTTATGCCTTGGTGCTTTTCGCTCTTTCCCTGTTGAGAGCCTCTATGCAGAAGCGAACGTTCCATCCTTATCCGATCGCCGTGATGCCCATTGCCTTCGCTACTATGTACACTCTCATGATCTCCGCAATCCTTCCATTTATAGAATGGTCACTGATATTAGTAGACATTCTTTATTTGTTCGCCGCCCCTGTTTAGTCCGTCCCTTCTCTCTTCGCCTTCATTCGCTCTTGTCTTCTCTTCAATTACCACCTTTCTATGTTCATGTAGCATCTCATTTTTCCCTACCCCCCTGGGAAGTTCCAGCTGTTCGAGTCTGTTCTTTCTCTTTCCCTTGCTCGAAAGCCCAACTGTCTACGGTCGCTTCCTGCTCTCTTTTTCTTGACCACTTCCACTCTCATTCTCATGCCATTGCTGTGTACACAGATGGCTCTAAGTCTTCTGACGGCGTAGGATTCGCAGCCGTGTTTACGGACAGCGTCGTACGAGGGCATTTACTCTCTTTGGCTAGTATTTTTACTGCTGAATTGTATGCCATCCTTGCAACACTTATCCGTATTGCATCTATGCCTGTGTCATCATTTGTGGTTGTCTCAGACTCCCTTAGTGCTTTACAGGCTATACAGAAATTTGATACACCTCACCCCTTAGTCCTCCGTATCCAACTTTGGCTACGCCGCATCTTTACCAAGCATAAAGATATTGTTTTTAGTTCTGTCCCTGGTCATGTTGACGTACAGGGCAATGAGCAGGCAGACACTGCTGCGCAGTCAGCAGTACATGACCTACCAGTTTCATATAGAGGTATTCCATTTACGGACTATTTTGCTGCAATATCTTCCCACCTTCACACCCGTTGGCAACAACGTTGGTCTACTATGCTCGGTAACAAACTTCAATCTATTAAACCGAGTATAGGTTACTGGCCGTCTTCTTATCACCAGTGTCGAGGTTGGGAGACTACTCTCTCCCGTCTTCGCATTGGCCATACTCGTCTTACTCATGGATATCTCATGGAGAGGCGCCCTGCTCCTCTCTGTGAGAATTGCCAGGCTCCATTATCAGTCAGCCACATTCTGTTGGACTGCCCACTTTATCAACTAGCACGCAGAATTTACCTCCGTCGTCGTCTTCGCTCCGCTGCTCTCTCTTTACCTTCCCTTCTCGCTGATGGACCCACCTTTCATCCGGACTCTCTCATTGACTTTTTGACAACAACTGACTTACTTCACAAATTCTGATACCTTCAGCCCTTTCTACCTCAATCTCTTGCTACCCTCTACCCCCGTACTATCCCCTGTCCCGCTGTTTTCTGAAACCTACTGATCATCCCTCCTCCCTTCTGCAGCCCAATACCCTCGCTTCCTTCTCTACCCTGCAGTGCTGTATAGCCCTTGTGGCTTAGCGCTTCTTCTTTTTGATTATAATAATAATAATTTGCAGTGTACACATACACATCCTAAATCTCCACCTTCTCTTAGTTTATCCTATTACTCCATTATTTCTATGAGGAACGCATTTACATGTTGCCATGTGAGAACTTGGACTTACTATAGATATTCGTCTTTTATGCTATATTCTACTTCCTTTCTTGAACATTGCTAACATATTTACGGTTTTCAGTTATGTGTAACTATACCCCTCATTAAATATTCTTCAACCTGGAAAAGACTAGATATACACATCAGTGTCTACGAAAAAAAATCAACGATTTCGATTTGCCCTCACAATTCCATGACCTCAGTTCAATACAAAAATTCTGTACTAGTTAAAAAGAGCGTCCATGGACACAAGCGACACAATGCGAAGGTTCTAAAAAGTGTCTGCAAGAGGTATTTTAATACACGTAAAAAAAAAGGTTGACAAAACTATTGCAAGACTGGAGCGAACGCCCCATTCATGCCATTAAAGTTAAATGAGCATCGCCTATTTCGTTACGTGCAGAGCTATTTTAAACATCTGCTGCTTTTACATGAAGAAGTGTGTGTCGTTCAGGTGTTTACTATTTGAGGTACTGAAAGACATCGAATTTTCCACTACTTTCTTGCTAAATCTACTTTTAACATTTTAAGAAGGTTTCCGATTGTTTTACAAATATAAGAAATTATATGTACGGTTTACGTATTAATTACTAACATTAATATTCAGCAAATAGTGTGCTTTCACGCTAATTGGTTTTACCCTGAAATGTAAGGCCTAGATTTCATTATTTGAACGAAGTTACTCTGTGAAAAGCATTAATCTATTTTACTTTACATAACTATCTCTCTCTCTTACTCTCTCTCTCTTTTTTTTTTCTTTTTTTTTTTTACACAGGGTTTGACAAGGTTAAGGATCCCTAGCTTTATTGACAAGCTATTTACAGGTTAAGGATTCCTAACTTTATTGGCAAGCTAAGAGCTGTTACCTACATCAGCTCATTTGAAAGCATTTTTATTGTTATGAGACATACAAGTAGGGAACAGGATGAAATTGGAGCCATCTGTGGGCCAGCATTTTCATTTGATCAACTGACTTTATCTCGTTGACATCATTATGCTGTACGAATGTGTTCCATACTCGAGTCATCCTGGGTATATAGGATCTCAGATGGAGTGATGTTCTGGAGAAGGGTACAGCCAGAGTGAAGTTGCTGCTTTCTGCCCATCTTGTGGCATAAAAGCTTGTTTCACGCTATCCTCGAAGTGGATCCAAGTGTGGTACTTTGACAATATTGGCCTTGTACATAACAGTAAGGCCACCCACATCCCTCCTATGTTGAAGGCTCTGCTGAAATGACAGATCTATCCAGGATGGGTCCAGGCGAGAGATGAGACGTCTTGCTCTATTCTCTACTCTGTCAAGCAGTCGCAGATGAGAAGGGGGGGGGGGCAGGCAAACCAAGAAAGTGGAGCATACTCAAGGTGTGAGCGTACTTGTGCCTCGTACAGAATCTTGCAACCCCTACTGTCAAGTAGATGCGAGATACGGCGAAGTGCTGTAAGCTTCCTGGCTGCCTTGTTTGCAAGATTTACAACATGGTTCTTCATGGTTAGTTTGGAGTCAAATTTCACCCCAAGGATACCAACTTCTTCTCCAGGTGCCAACACCCTCCCATTCATCCTTACTACTGCACCAGCATTACCATCATGGTGCCTAGAGACGATCATCATTTGCGTTTTCTCAGGTGCAAATGTTACTTGCCATCTATTTCCCCAAGCTGATATAGCTCTCAGCTGGTGATTGATGTAGCTTAGAGCAACTGGCATTTCTTCTCTTGGATAAGTGAATGTCAGTGTACAGTCGTATGCATATGCATGTGATTCTGGGATGAAATGAAGAAGGTCGTTGAAGTAGACATTCCATAACAATGGACCCAGCACGCTTCCTTGTGGAACACTTGCCATAATAGGATGTCTTGCTGATTCCGTTCCATTGAGAACTACACTTAGAGATCTACCGTGAAGGTAATCACTGAGGAGACATAGCGTAGAGCCTGCAATTCCCAGTGCTTGAAGTTTTGCTAAGAGGCCCTGGTTCCACACCCGGTCGAAAGCGCCAGCAATGTGCAGTGCTACCACACAGCTGACTTTGGATTCATCCAGTGACTGGTGCCACTTAGTGGAGAGGTTTAACAACAGATCAGCAGCAGAGTAACCTTTCCTGAAGCCATATTGACGATCACAAAGTAGTGAGTGATAGTCAAAAAACTCTGTCATTTGTCTTGAGATTATTGTCTCAAGGATCTTACCAGTGATTGACAGGAGTGACACTGGTCTGTAGTTGCTGATTTCTGCTCTGCTCTTCTTTTTGTGAACAGGGACTACATTTGCCTCTTTCCATAGAGAGGGCCATTTACACTGTACTAGGCAGTGCTGAAAGATGCGAGTTAGAGATGCTGCTAGCTGGTCTGCACATCTTCTCAGCAATCTTGGGCTCAACTTGTCTGGGCCCACAGCCTTTTCTTGGTCAAGCGATTTAAGAAGGAAATGCACCTCCTCCTGCCTTATTGTCACCACTGACAGTTTTGACACAGTTTTTGCAGCTAGCCAAGGAGGGTCCCTTGCTGGATCAGGAACTTGCATTTTGGTAGCAAAGTGTTCAGCAAAGAGGTCCGCCTTCTCTTGACTACTAGTAGAGGTGGTCCCATCCTGTCGATTTAGAGGTGGAATGAGTTTATCAGGCAGATAACCGTGTCTGTCCTTGACCAGGGACCACCAGGTTTTGGAGCCTACCCTACCTGATGCTAGCTTTCTTTTAGTGTCCACCTCCCATTTAGCAATGGCCCACTTTTGAACGTCACCCATATGCCTACAGGCTTGCCTGTGCAAGTTCCTTTTATAGGTGGTAGGATGTCTCTTGTACCTTCGCCATGCTTTATACTTAGCAGTAGCAGCCTCTCTACAACGAAAGCCAAACCAAGGCTGATCTGTAGGCTTCGTCACATATTGCCGGTGAGGAATGTGTTCTTGTTGTAGATTAAGGATGTGTCCAGTGAAGCCTTTCACTTGGTTGTCAACATCCCCTTGGAGAAGAGCATTCCAATCGGTGGTGGCGAGCTCAGAGCGAAAGGCTGGCCAATTACTTCTTTCCCATAGCCAGGTTGTGCGTGTGGACTCCTGAATGGGTTGCAATGATTATTATGTATATATATAATTATTACCTTTTCATATAATTTTATATTGCTTGTATTTGCGATAATAATATTTGACTTAGCTTCCTTTTGTTAGGTAGGATGTAACATATGTGCTCAGTTCAAGTCTTGATCGTCTAACTACTGTAATTATCGCTTGTGGCTCGTTAGACTGCCGGCTTCTGTTTATGAGCTGCAGCTGTCCACGGAGCTATCACGTGATCGAGGGGGGGTGTCCTCACCTCGCCTGAAGTATTCAGTCTGGTCTAGACTCGCTTGATGGTTGGACGTATTCCTGACAAGTGCCTAATTCTCCCTTATTGGCACTTGTTGGAAGATCGTCTCTTGTCTTACTATAGTTGTTAGTTCTGTAGAACTCTGTTCACAGAACATTGTATAGACTTAGTGATTTTCGACGTTGTACTGAGGTTGTCTGTCTCTTAGACACTCTAAGCAACTCAGGTCCTGAGCTGTAGCTTCTGACCTAACTTGTACTGGTATCTGTGTATTATCACAGTCGGGGATTTTCTTATGCTGAACTTAGATTCAGTAGTATGGGAGTTTTGTGACTTTTGTGGAGGATCTGCAGATGGTCCCTACTTAGTGTCGTCATATTATCTCCTTGTTCCTGATTCTGTGTCGCAGTTGCTTGTTATATTGCTATTGGGCTTAGCATTCTTTTTTATTGTTCAAGCAGACTGTTCTGATTGCCAGTTGGTCAAGAAGTTAGTTTATGTGAGAACTTTGTCAGTCACTTGTTTAAGTCTAGTCGAGTCGTGAGACATAGTGAACTACTTAAAGCACTTACACTCATACACACAAACTTACTTGTACATATTTGTAATATCTTATTAAATGTTAATGTACCAGACAGTACTTAAGACTTATAAATGTTATATGTGCTTTCAGCACAATACTACTGTATACGAGAGAAGTGATATTATTTTAATTACTGTGATTAATTTAATTTAATTTGATAATATACCTCAAGACTATACTTAATAAATTTATTAAATTTTATTTTCTCTAGTTAGTAACCTACCAGTTGTAATCCTAAAGCACTAATAATTCATACTGAATTCTAATGGATAATTGGACAAGGATACTGACTACTTGTTACGAAAACCCAGTAACAGGCTGGATGCTAGAAGGGCAGTCCTTTCTAGTATTCACTGGAGATCTCTAAGCTTTTAGAATCGCGTTTTTTGTAACAACTCCTCACCTCGTTCTGTTGGGATCTTAAGTGTCGTAAAAACAGCCTTGTGGTCAGACGATCCAACATAGCCGAGGGGTTGACAAGTGACTATGCCTTCTGCCAGATCACTCACTACTGGGTCAAGGGA
>NC_091313.1:16260747-16265747 GCF_038502225.1 Cherax quadricarinatus
AGAAAACACACACACACACACACACACACACACACACACACACACACACACACACACACACACAGTTATAAACAGGGCAGAAGTGGAGCAACAAATATAACCTGTGACCATCATCAACTACCTCAGGGATAGGAAGGGATACAATTTCACATATACTTAAACATATATGTGATGCCGCTTTGATTTAAAAAACAACTATACACTGTTTCAGTATGATGAGGCCTCATCATGCTGCACATATTTATGGAGGTATTAGTGCAAATATGTTTACCACCACCATGTTTCATCCAAATTCCTTTCCCCTACCCTGGTGTTGGTACTGGGGATAGAGACAATGCTTTTACCGAGACAACGTTTCGCTTGGGGTCAATACAATGCTCAAACCTGAGAGAAAAGCTATCCCAACAAGAGCTTGCAATTCATATCATAACTGTCAGCATTACGTTTATACACCCACCTCGCAACTCACACTGTATCCTATTACGTCAGCTTTCTACCCCATAGAGTCGTCAGTGGTCAGTCGTCACGTGAGGTCACAGACCCTGAGCTGCTTTGGGGATTAGTGTGGACGGTTACAAAGCATGGCTTGCTTCTGCAGTGTTTTAAAAATTGAGGTTGGAGAGTTGAAGGAGGAGGTCTTGCTTCTCCAGGAGGAGATTAGGAGGCTGAAGGACCACTTCAATGGGTCTGGGAGAGAGTGTGAGGTGGCTGGAGTTGTGGGGAATGAGGCTTCAAGTGAGGTGCAGTCTGTCTCTCGCTGTGAGGAGGCTGTAGTTGGGGAGGTAGCAACGGCTACCAGCAGTGAGGTGCAGTCCAGCACCTGCTACAAGTGGCGAGTGGTTCACAGTAATGGAAGGCGCATCAGAGTAAGGAAAGTTAAGAGTGAAGATCTGAAGGTAGGAAATCGCTTCTCTGTTCTTCAGGATGAATGTACTTCAGTGGCCAGTGAAGGTAAGGGTACTACTGCCCCTGCTAATGGAGGTAAGCGCATTCTTGTGGTTGGTGACTCTCAGGTAAGATATATTGACCGTGCTTTTTGTAATAGGAATAAGAAGATGAGAGATAGAGTGTGGTTCCCTGGAGCTGGTGTTGGGGACATTGTCAACAGGCTGGATAATATCATGTCAGGTAATGGGAACAAGCCCATTATCTGTCTCAGTGCTGGTGGAAATGATATTGGGAAGGGTAGGAGAGAAGAGCTGCTAGATAAGTACAGGTCAGCTATAGATTTCATTAAGTCTAAGGGAGGGATCCCAATCATATGTAGCATCTTGCCTAGAAAGGGAGTAGGAAATGAATGGTTGTCTAGGGCAATTGGTGTAAATTGCTGGCTAGACAGATACTGCAAGAAACTTGCAATCCCATTCATTGACAACTGGAACAACTTTTATGGCAAACATGATATGTATGCAAGGGATGGGGTACATCTCTCTGGGGCTGGGGTGGTAGCACTTGCAGACTCGATTGAGAAGGCCATTGGTGAAATGCCTATGATTTTAAACTGATGGAAGATAGAGGTATGGGTGTGTGTGGGAAACAAGCAGGTTGCAACACTTGGGTTGGAAACAGTAAATGTATAAAAGGCATTCAGCATGAAGTTATAAATAAAGACAATAGATCAGGTCAGCAAACAAAGGGGGACAGCAGAGGGCAGCAAGGGACTAGCTCCCTTAAGGTTTACTATACTAATAGCAGGAGTGTAAGAAATAAGATAGATGAGCTAAGATTAATTGCAAGTGCAGGAAACATAGATATTATTGCTATAACAGAGACCTGGCTCAATCTGAAAGATAGAGAGATGCCCTCTGAATGTCACATACAAGGCTATAAATTATTCCACACCGACAGGGTCAACAGGAAAGGTGGTGGAGTAGCGATGTATGTCAGAGACAATTTAAATTGTTGTGTTAGACAAGATATTAAATTAGAAGCGTCAGCCACTGAATCTGTTTGGTTACAGCTTCTTGAGGGCCGAGAAAAACTAATTTTGGGTGTGATTTACAGGGCCCCAAATCTTGATAGGGAGTGCAGTAAACTTCTATGGGACGAAATTCGTAAGGCATCTACATACGAAAATGTTGTGCTAATGGGAGATTTCAACTATAGACAGATTGACTGGAGCAATTTGACAGGAAATTTAGAGTCAGGTGACTTTCTTGATACGATCCAGGATTGTTTTTTAAAACAGTTTGTGACAGAGCCAACTAGGGGAAATAACCTCCTTGACTTGGTTCTTGCCAGTAGGGAAACACTAATTAATAATCTTGAGGTTAATGATGAGCTTGGGGAAAGTGATCACAAATCACTCAGTTTTAATATATCATGGAATTCCCCTAATAATGGCAATCAAGTCTCCGTCCCTGACTTTCGCTTGGCTGATTTCATAGGACTGAAAAATTACTTAGGTGGGCTGAACTGGAATGACCTGACTAAGGGTCAGGTAGGTGGTGATGGTTGCCGATATGATGCTTTCCAGGGCATAGTTCTAGCTGCTCAGTCAAATTATGTTCCAAATAGGGAAATCAGATCAAACAAAAATGATCCTAAATGGATGAACAATAGATTAAAATATCTGATTGGTCAAAAGAGAGGCATATATAGGCAAATCAAAAGAGGAGAGGGGCAATTGAGAAATCGATATATTCAGTTAAAGAGAGAAATAAAAAAGGGAATTAGAAAAGCAAAAAGAGATTATGAGGTTAAAGTTGCAAGAGAATCGAAGACTAACCCAAAAGGATTCTTTCAGGTATACAGAAGTAAGATCAGGGACAAGATAGGCCCACTCAAAAGTTCCTCGGGTCAGCTCACTGACAGTGATAAGGAAATGTGTAGAATTTTTAACACATACTTCCTCTCAGTTTTTACACAGGAGGATACCAGCGATATTCCAGTAATGATAAATTATGTAGAACAGGACGATAATAAACTGTGCTCTATTAGGGTCACAAGTGACATGGTCCTTAAGCAAATAGATAAATTAAAACCTAACAAATCCCCAGGCCCTGATGAACTGTATGCAAGGGTTCTAAAGGAATGTAAAGAGGAGCTTAGCACACCTTTGGCTAATCTTTTCAACATATCACTACAAACTGGCATGGTGCCAGATAAGTGGAAAATGGCAAATGTGATACCTATTTTCAAAACAGGTGACAGGTCCTTAGCTTCGAACTATAGACCAATAAGCCTGACCTCCATAGTGGGAAAATTTATGGAATCAATAATTGCCGAGGCAGTTCGTAGCCACCTTGAAAAGCATAAATTAATCAACGAATCTCAGCATGGTTTTACAAAGGGGCGTTCCTGCCTTACGAATTTATTAACTTTTTTCACTAAGGTATTTGAGGAGGTAGATCATGGTAATGAATATGATATTGTGTATATGGACTTCAGTAAGGCTTTTGACAGGGTCCCACATCAGAGACTGTTGAGGAAAATTAAAGCACATGGAATAGGAGGAGAAATTTTTTCCTGGATAGAGGCATGGTTGACAAATAGGCAGCAGAGAGTTTGCATAAATGGGGAGAAATCAGAGTGGGGAAGTGTCACGAGCGGTGTTCCACAGGGGTCAGTGTTGGGCCCCCTGCTGTTCACAATCTACATAAACGACATAGATGAGGGCATAAAGAGCGACATCGGCAAGTTTGCCGATGACACCAAAATAGGCCGTCGAATTCATTCTGACGAGGACATTCGAGCACTCCAGGAAGATCTGAATAGACTGATGCAGTGGTCGGAGAAGTGGCAGATGCAGTTTAATATAGACAAATGCAAAGTTCTAAATGTTGGACAGGACAATAACCATGCCACATATAAACTAAATAATGTAGATCTTAATATTACGGATTGCGAAAAAGATTTAGGAGTTCTGGTTAGCAGTAATCTGAAACCAAGACAACAGTGCATAAGTGTTCGCAATAAAGCTAATAGAATCCTTGGCTTCATATCAAGAAGCATAAATAATAGGAGTCCTCAGGTTGTTCTTCAACTCTATACATCCTTGGTTAGGCCTCATTTAGATTATGCTGCACAGTTTTGGTCACCGTATTACAGAATGGATATAAATTCTCTGGAAAATGTACAAAGGAGGATGACAAAGTTGATCCCATGTATCAGAAACCTTCCCTATGAGGATAGACTAAGGGCCCTGAAACTGCACTCTCTAGAAAGACGTAGAATTAGGGGGGATATGATTGAGGTGTATAAATGGAAGACAGGAATAAATAAAGGGGATGTAAATAGTGTGCTGAAAATATCTAGCCTAGACAGGACTCGCAGCAATGGTTTTAAGTTGGAAAAATTCAGATTCAGGAAGGATATAGGAAAGTACTGGTTTGGTAATAGAGTTGTGGATGAGTGGAACAAACTCCCAAGTACCGTTATAGAGGCTAGAACGTTGTGTAGCTTTAAAAATAGGTTGGATAAATACATGAGTAGATGTGGGTGGGTGTGAGTTAGACCTGATAGCTTGTGCTACCAGGTCGGTTGCCGTGTTCCTCCCTTAAGTCAATGTGACCTGACCTGACTAGGTTGGGTGCATTGGCTTAAGCCGGTAGGAGACTTGGACCTGCCTCGCATGGGCCAGTAGGCCTTCTGCAGTGTTCCTTCGTTCTTATGTTCTTATGTTCTTACACCAGCTTTATTTTAAAGACTTTCGCCACTGAGGAGCACCAGCAAAATCTTTCTACTGGTCCCTTAGGTCTTATTTATGAATTACTATCTTACTGCATGTTCTAAATACATAGCTTAGTAGGTGGAGTTAATGCATGATGCACACCTTCGGGATTTAACCAAGAATTACTGCTGCTATATTTCTCTCAAGTAAGGGAAGGAAATGAAAGGAGCTCGAAACTCATGAGAAGTGTACATATCACTAGCCGCTTCTTTTCATTATTTTATGGATTATAATGACGGTCATAATGATAATGTTGATATTGCTAATGATAATCAACAAAAGATACACATTGCATTGCTGGCTTTATTGGGACAATGTTTCCCCCCTC
>NC_091313.1:16270747-16278247 GCF_038502225.1 Cherax quadricarinatus
ATCAAGCAAGTGAAGAATAAAACCAAAATACCGTGAAAGTCCAAAGGCTTGCAACTAGACTATCGCCAGAACTAAGAGGAATGCACTACAAGAAGAAAATAAAGGAACGAACCTAATGACCTTGTAGAGAAGACCAAAGGGACACATGATTATGACGCAAATTTTTAAGAGGAATTGAGTAGGCAAACAGATACAGACCGTATAAAGAGAACCTCGTTCAAGGGGACACGGGAGTAAGGAGAAGACACTGGTGAGCCACTGGACTGTAACGAAGCATTTACCATGCCTCAGAGTGGTTGAAAAATTGAAACCCTTCAATGAGGCCATGTTGGAGGGAAGCTTAAAACCCAATTTCAAGAGTAAATAAGATAATGTTCAAGAGGCCAGAAATCAGTAATACTGAGCAAAGTAAACAGGAGAGAGTGCACACACACACACACACACACACACACACACACACACATACGGACATGAAAGCAGACCGACACAAAAAAAAAATGAAACATGTCGTATTTCATTTTTACCATCCTAAATTGCAGTGTTTTCACAAGTTTGAAGTGTGGGGGCGTGACCTAAAAGCTAGGTAGGAACATGAGTCAGAACTTGAGTCAGAAATGTGAGGCACGAACGTGGGGTAGAAACGTGAGGCAGGAACGTGAGGCAGAAACGTGAGGCAGGAACGTGAGGTAGGAACATGTCTCCGAGTTATCTTACCTGCTGAACTAGCACATCATGCAATATAATAATGAATCAACCACCACTGTCCCCGTTAATGCAGCCGCCACCATCACCAGGAAGAGAATAACCTCACACCACTACCGCAATTAGGGTCACCACCACATCACCATTTTCACCACAATCAACTACAACCATCACCACCATTACCAACTACCCCCCAAAGCCAACACCTGGCTATTAAAGCATGCACTACCAAAGTAACAGTGACAGCACCTGCACGGTAGTAGCAAACCTAGTGAAATCGGAAGAACAGTAGGAGCAACAACAGGCAAGTAGCAGCAGCAGGATCAAAGTCAGCGATGCAAACGCTGACTTTGATCCTGCTGCTGTGAGCACCAACAGCATTAGCAACAGCATAAGGCAAGCGTAAGCACAGCATTAACTTTCGCAACAGCAACAGAAAGCTTGAGTAACAGCAGTCAAGCAAAAGCCATATTAATATACGTAGCAACAGCGGCAATAGCAGAGCCGTAAGTAGTCGAATAGGAGCACAGTAGCGAAGGCAGCAACACTAGGATAAAGAAATACAGCTGGAATGACAGTTGCAAAATTGATATTAACAGCAAGAATAGTAACAACGGAAAGAGTAGCAACAGAAAATGGAGCAGCATCATGAACAGCAATATTAATGGAAACAATATCAGCAATGGCACCAAAAAAAAATCAACATCACTAGCAATAGAGAACAGAAACCGAAATAAAAGAAGGAAGAGCAAAAATATCAGGAAAAAAATAGGAAAAACAACAGCAATATTGACAGATGCAGAAACACCAGTAATAATGACAGATGCAGAAACACCAGTAATAATGACAGATGCAGAAACACCAGTAATAATGACAGATGCAGAAACACCAGTAATAATGAAAGATGCAGAAACACCAGTAATAATGACAGATGCAGAAGCACCAGTAATAATGACAGATGCAGAAACACCAGAAATAATGACAGATGTAAAAACACCAGTAATAATGACAGATGCAGAAACACCAGTAATAATGACAGATGCAGAAACACTAGTAATAATGACAGATGCAGAAACACCAGTAATAATGACAGATGCAGAAACACCAGTAATAATGACAGATGCAGAAACACCAGCAATAATGACAGATGCAGAAATTCCAGTAATAATGACAGATGCAGAAACACCAGTAATAATGACAGATGCAGAAACACCAGTAATAATGACAGATGCAGAAACACCAGTAATAATGACAGATGCAGAAACACTAGTAATAATGACAGATGCAGAAACACCAGTAATAATGACAGATGCAGAAACACCAGTAATAATGACAGATGCAGAAACACCAGCAATAATGACAGATGCAGAAATTCCAGTAATAATGACAGATGCAGAAACAACAGTAATAATGACAGATGCAGAAACACCAGTAATAATGACAGATGCAGAAACACCAGTAATAATGAAAGATGCAGAAACACCAGTAATAATGACAGATGCAGAAGCACCAGTAATAATGACAGATGCAGAAACACCAGAAATAATGACAGATGTAAAAACACCAGTAATAATGACAGATGCAGAAACACCAGTAATAATGACAGATGCAGAAACACTAGTAATAATGACAGATGCAGAAACACCAGTAATAATGACAGATGCAGAAACACCAGTAATAATGACAGATGCAGAAACACCAGCAATAATGACAGATGCAGAAATTCCAGTAATAATGACAGATGCAGAAACACCAGTAATAATGACAGATGCAGAAACACCAGTAATAATGACAGATGCAGAAACACCAGTAATAATGACAGATGCAGAAACACTAGTAATAATGACAGATGCAGAAACACCAGTAATAATGACAGATGCAGAAACACCAGTAATAATGACAGATGCAGAAACACCAGCAATAATGACAGATGCAGAAATTCCAGTAATAATGACAGATGCAGAAACACCAGTAATAATGACAGATGCAGAAACACCAGTAATAATGACAGATGCAGAAACACTAGTAATAATGACAGATGCAGAAACACCAGTAATAATGACAGATGCAGAAACACCAGTAATAATGACAGATGCAGAAACACCAGCAATAATGACAGATGCAGAAATTCCAGTAATAATGACAGATGCAGAAACACCAGTAATAATGACAGATGCAGAAACACCAGTAATAATGACAGATGCAGAAACACCAGTAAAAATGACAGATGCAGAAACACCAGTAATAATGACAGATGCAGAAACACCAGTAATAATGACAGATGCAGAAACACCAGGAATAATGACAGATGCAGAAACACCAGAAATAATGACAGATGTAAAAACACCAATAATAATGACAGATGCAGAAACACCAGTAATAATGACAGATGCAGAAACATCAGTAATAATGACAGATGCAGAAACACCAGTAATAATGACAGATGCAGAAACACCAGTAATAATGACAGATGCAGAAACACCAGCAATAATGACAGATGCAGAAATACCAGTAATAATGACAGATGCAGAAACACCAGTAATAATGACAGATGCAGAAACACCAGTAATAATGACAGATGCAGAAACACCAGTAATAATGACAGATGCAGAAACACCAGTAATAATGACAGATGCAGAAACACCAGTAATAATGACAGATGCAGAAACGCCAGTAATAATGACAGATGCAGAAACACCAGTAATAATGACAGTTACAGAAGCACCAGAAATAATGACAGATTCAGAAACACCAGTAATAATGACAGATGCAGAAACACCAGTAATAATGACAGATGCAGAAACACCAGTAATAATGACAGATGCAGAAACCCCAGTAAAAATGACAGATGCAGAAACACCGGTAATAATGACAGATGCAGAAGCACCAGTAATAATGACAGATGCAGGAACACCAGGAATAATGACAGATTCAGAAACACCAGAAATAATGACAGATGTAAAAACACCAATAATAATGACAGATGCAGAAACACCAGTAATAATGACAGATGCAGAAACCCCAGTAAAAATGACAGATGCAGAAACACCGGTAATAATGACAGATGCAGAAACACCAGTAATAATGACAGATGCAGAAACACCAGGAATAATGACAGATTCAGAAACACCAGAAATAATGACAGATGTAAAAACACCAATAATAATGACAGATGCAGAAACACCAGTAATAATGACAGATGCAGAAACACCAGTAATAATGACAGATGCAGAAACACCAGTAATAATGACAGATGCAGAAACACCAGTAATAATGACAGATGCAGAAACACCAGCAATAATGACAGATGCAGAAATACCAGTAATAATGACAGATGCAGAAACACCAGTAATAATGACAGATGCAGAAACACCAGTAATAATGACAGATGCAGAAACACCAGTAATAATGACAGATGCAGAAACACCAGTAATAATGACAGATGCAGAAACACCAGCAATAATGACAGATGCAGAAATACCAGTAATAATGACAGATGCAGAAACACCAGAAATAATGACAGATGCAGAAACACCAGCAATAATGACAGACGCAGAAATGCCAGTAATAATGACAGATGCAGAAACACCAGTAATAATGACAGATGCAGAAACACCAGTAATAATGACAGATGCAGAAACACCAGTAATAATGACAGATGCAGAAACGCCAGTAATAATGACAGATGCAGAAACACCAGTAATAATGACAGTTACAGAAGCACCAGAAATAATGACAGATTCAGAAACACCAGTAATAATGACAGATGCAGAAACACCAGTAATAATGACTGATGCATAAACACAAGTAATAATGACAGATGCAGAAACACCAGTAATAATGACAGATGCAGAAACACCAGTAATAATGACTGATGCATAAACACCAGTAATAATGACAGATGCAGAAACACCAGTAATAATGACAGATGCAGAAACACCAGTAATAATGACAGATGCAGAAACACCAGTAAAAATGACAGATGCAGAAACACCAGTAATAATGACAGATGCAGAAACACCAGTAAAAATGACAGATGCAGAAACACCAGTAATAATGACTGATGCATAAACACAAGTAATAATGACAGATGCAGAAATACCAGTAATAATGACAGATGCAGAAACACCAGTAATAATGACAGATGCAGAAACACCAGTAATAATGACAGATGCAGAAACACCAGTAATAATGACAGATGCAGAAACACCTGTAATAATGACAGATGCAGAAACACCAGTAATAATAACAGATGCAGAAACACCAGCAATAATGACAGATGCAGAAACACCAGTAATAATGACAGATGCAGAAACACCAGTAATAATGACAGATGCAGAAACACCAGTAATAATGACAGATGCAGAAACACCAGTAATAATGACAGATGCAGAAACACCATTAATAATGACAGATGCAGAAACACCAGTAATAATGACAGATGCAGAAACACCAGAAATAATGACAGATGCACAAACACCAGTAATAATGACAGATACAGAAACACCAGTTAATAATGACAGATGCAGAAACACCAATAATAATGGCAGATGCAGAAACACCAGTAATAATGACAGATGCAGAAACACCTGTAATAATGACAGATGCAGAAACACCAGTAATGATGACAAATGCAGAAACACCAGTAATAATGACAGATGCAGAAACAGCAACAGCGGTAGACACAGCAGCAGAAAACAGCTACAGAAGCAGTGACAGCAACAGCTGCAGGACCAGCAACAGCGGTAGACACAGCAGCAGAAAACAGCTACAGAAGCAGTGACAGCAACAGCTGCAGGACCAGCAAAAGCAGCAGAAAAAGCAATAGAAACAGGAACAGAATCGACAGCAACAGGAGCAGCAGATGCAAGGTAAGAAAATAAGGACTGGGTCGCTAAGCAGCACACCATGAAGGATGGAGGGATGGTCAGCCATGCTCCTCCCAGGCGCGCACACACACACACACACACACACACACACACACACACACACACACTGACTTCTGTCAGACCACTGTACTTGGAGTTTCTGTTGAGCTGGGTAACGGGTTGTGGTAAGGCTTCTCTTTATGATGTCGTTGACCTCCTCCTGTCTACCATACTTCCCTTCTGGTGTGTGACACACGAGACCATGAAGTCGGAACTGTTCAGCTGTCGCCTTTCCGCAAATACACCTATGTTCGGTGAGTATGGGGGCGGCTAGGCAAGAGCAACACCAATCCAAATGGCCTGTGGTTCGAGCCGAGTGCCCAGAGAGGAATTGGGAACAACTAGAGGAAAATCTCCCAAATATGGTGCCTTTACTGCTAGGAGACGAGCTTTGTCTTTTCCTGAAGCTTTGGTGAGCATTGTGTTGGCAATTTCTACCAAGATTGGTTTGTCCCAGTGGGACTGTTTGTGCTCTCTGGGAGGAGCTGGTCTACTGGAAGAGTTGGCAAGGGTGTCCCACCCAATGGCTGCTTCAATGAACCTGGGATCTTGAACTCCTACCTCATCACTCAATCATTCGGGGACAGTATCCTTGACTAATCCACTGGAAGTCAAACATGAAGGCAAAAATGCAGGTAGAGCTGCCTGCATTGCTTTGCGCACCCCTACACCTCCCAGTGGCACTAGGAGGGTTACCTGATCCCATTACTGATCTTCCAGTGACAGATTCAGTGCCTTCTTAAAGACTGATTTCAGGAGTGAGTCATATTTGTTGAGTGTTGGGTTATCAAAAGTGGGTGTGCACCTCAGGAAGTGAGTCTTGGCAGAGTAAGACACCTTGTAAGGAGATACGGGGCATCAAGGGCATCGCACCAGTAATAATGACAGATGCAGAAACAGCAACAGCGGTAGACACAGCAGCAGAAAACAGCTACAGAAGCAGTGACAGCAACAGCTGCAGGACCAGCAACAGCGGTAGACACAGCAGCAGAAAAACAGCTACAGAAGCAGTGACAGCAACAGCTGCAGGACCAGCAAAAGCAGCAGAAAAAGCAATAGAAACAGGAACAGAATCGACAGCAACAGGAGCAGCAGATGCAAGGTAAGAAAATAAGGACTGGGTCGCTAAGCAGCACACCATGAAGGATGGAGGGATGGTCAGCCATGCTCCTCCCAGGCGCTAGTTGCATCATCTGTCATACCTCTATCTGTGTGTCAAGCCCGGGCTGATGGTTATATGGCACATGTCACACACACACACACACACACACACACACACACACACACACACACACACACACACACACACACACACGCACACACACACTCACACGCACACGCACACCACACACACACACGCACACGCACACGCACACACGCACACACGCACACGCGCGCACACACACACACACACACACACACACACACACACACACACACACATACAGGCCTAGTGTCTAATCGACATGTGCCTAGGACAAAATGGTAACTAACTAACACACACACACACACACACACACACACACACACACACACACGCGCGCGCACGCACACACACACACGCACACACACACACACACACACACACACACACACACACACACACACACACACACACACACGCACACACACACACGCACACACACACACACACACACACACACACACACACACACACACACACACGCACACACACACACGCACACACACACACACACACACACACACACACACACACATGAAGCATTAAACTACAGACCAGTGTCACTGACATGTATAGTATGCAAAATCATGGAGAAGATTATCAGGAGAAGAGTGGTGGAACACCTAGAAAGGAATGATCTCATCAACAGCAGCCAGCATGGTTTCA